>NC_024311.1:14157818-14171140 GCF_000523025.1 Cynoglossus semilaevis | reverse complement strand
TCTCCTCTCCTTCCCCTTTCTGAGGAGCCAAGTAGAGTCTTGAGTAATGTGGGCCTTACCCAGAGCTAAAGATAGAGCTGCTCAGAGCATTCATCTGTCATTCTCTGACACCAGTGTAATCAGGCCCACAGGATCCTGCCTACAGGCTGGACTTGACGAAGGACTTGAGTGGTCCAGAGTCGGCTGGATAGCAGCCAGCCCCAGGGAGCAGAGCGAGTAAACATGGCATGACTCTCATTCTCCGACTGCTGCCTGCACACAGGACAAATTTATAAAAACACGACGTGGAGAGCAAAGAGTCATTGATGACTTCACTGATGCTGCAGTAGACTACCTCTGCTATGGAACGGGAATGAAAAGACATTCATTTTGAACCTGCCTGTGGCTCAGTGGGACAGAAATGTGACCTTAAGACGTACATGCAGGAGAATTTCTGAAAACCTGCGACCCATAAATGGTACTGAAGTTCAAACTTTAAACTATTCTGGGCCACAACCAGAGTTGCCACCTGATAGTTCGATAGCGGGCTGGTGGGCTGATGGGGGTTAAAAACCTGTTTTAGGTCCTAAAGAATTTTTTTAATATATTTTTACTGCTTTTATACATACTTTTTGGTTTATTTTCTATACTTTATGTACAGACAACATCATTATTTTACCTAAAGAAAACAAGTACTGAACTTCAGACAGGATATATAATATAGTCACAGACCCAATTGGATGGTTCACTGGGCCAGATTTGGCCCACGGGCCACCAGTTTATAATCACTGTTGTAATGACGACTGACTTCCACCAACAATAGGCCATCACCAAAGTTACAAAGCAAAAATTGGCCACCAGTTTATAATCACTGTTGTAAGTCATGACGGCTGACTTCCACCAACAATGGGCCATCACCAAAGTTACAAAGTAAAAATGATCAGGATTGACCTTGACCCAAATTCATACACATTTAGAAAAGCCATCAACCACAGGGGGGCAGAAATGTGTGACTTTGTTGTCATAAGACCAGAGCCGTCACCGTGCCCACACTGACCGTGTGACACCAGGGTCAATGTCACCGCCCTTTCCTGTCCATTAGGTGTCTGTTTAAGAGTCACAATGAATTGACGGTTTTTCTTGACATTCAAACTTCGATATGGAACAGTACTATATGTGTGGTGTGAACAGTCAGAGTGAAACTTTTACCATCTTGACCAATTCTGGAATTCTGCATTCATTTCCCATTAAAAATGCACTGACATCCGCCACAGTGAGTGGGATCAGAAATTAATGACGCTGGATGATTCAGCTGAGCCGTAAGTGCGTCGAAACATTCCTGTAGAGCTCGGTCACTTAATACCCATAAATCTTTTTCTGGTGTGAATATGCAGAGGTGGACAGAGGCTGAGTGGGAAAAGAACGAAATATGGAGAGAGAGAGAGCGAGAGAGAGAGAGAGGTGGGGTTTTCATGATCTTATCAACATCCTGTTTGTGTGACCTGCTGCTTATGCTGATGGAGGACAGTAATCCAGTAATCTACTGGATGAGAGAGCAAATATGGAGGAAAGAACTCCAGGAAGAACTGCAACATGGGGTCAAACAGTTTATGTAGTTTATATTTATTTTTCCTGCAAAGCTCAGATTAATAAAATCTGTTTAATGTGTTTGTATGCAACTATTTATTTCTTTGGGTTTTTCACAGTGTAGTAAAGAATAGGGTTCTTAAAAAACAATGTTTTTGACCAATATTAAACTACTTCTACTACTACTACTAGAATTACTACTGCGATAACAATAACAATAGTAATGAAGGTAATAATGAAAAGTTTTGTAATGACTATAACTTGGTCCAGTTCACTCCCTCTTTGCCAGGTTATAGACCGTTTTACTACATTTTTAGCCACAAGTAATGCTAATGTTGTGCTATCTTTTGGCTATATAATAATAATATGTAGCTATTTCATTAGTCGCATCAAAACCCATCAAACAATGATTGCGTTTTTTTGTTTGGTTTGTATTATTGTTTATGTTGTTGCGTTGGTGTGTGTGGTCCTGCAGCTTTAATGACAGATGTGTAGAGAGGGAGGAGCGTGGGGCAGGGCCCAGTAAACAGTCCGAGACATGCATGTAGGAGGTCTGAGTGCAGACTGAAGCCAGAGCGCGCAGTGGTGCACACACACACACACACACAAATAAAGATAGTGTTTCTTTACTGCCCCTGCGTTGCTACATCTCAACAGAACCTCAGTCTGTCAGGTCACTTTAATGAGCGTCAGACCTGAAGACCTCAGTTCACTGTCCTGTTGCATGGATTCACTACTGGAACTGAAACTGTTAATTTAAGGCCAGTTATGAAAGTATTCTGTTCTGTTGTCTGGAATGACTAATTTGGGCCGGCGTACGTTAATCTTTTTTATTTTTGAAGTCTTTCTTTTATTACTGTGACTGTACTTTTACTTATCTACATGATCTTTTCACCATTTTTTTAATTTTTATTTTTTACCATTTTTACACTATTTTGGTTCACTTTCTTTGCTGTTGACTTTCAGATGTTTTCAGAAAAATAAAGATAAAAAAATGCAATTATTTTAAAATATTAATTACAAACTCACTAATTAATTATGTTTCTTTTGAATCATGCCCCACAACTAGTGAAATGTCTTTTTTTTTGCACATTCTGTTTATAGAAAGATGATTTATTCTTGCTCATTTGAAGTTATTCCAGTTTTCTTTTGGCTATCGTAACCTGGGTTTGACCTCATGAGTTTATATACAGTATAAAGGACACATATGTTTGAATGTGATACTGTATATGGAGTACTAGACCTTGGGACAAACTGTACATTTACGTATATTTTGTTTTAAGTTTTTCCTTTGAAATCCAGGATGATGCAATGGTTGGTTTGTTTCTTTTCAGCTCCTGCCCGTTGGCGACTGCGGTTCGTGTGAGCATGTGTGTGATATGATCGTGTTCATGAAGGTGGAAGTCACCCCTCTCCTGACCCTCTTTAAGCCCCAGGGGTCAGACATTGTTCAGAAGGACGCAGACACCCAGGCTGATGGATGACCGTTCAGACCATTTCCCTGGGTTCAGCTCCACTCGGGAAATCGTAATTCAACCCCTGAGAGAGGATAAATGCAGGCCCGGCCCTGGTTACGGCTCTGCGCTAATTTTCCTCCGAATCCAGGATGCGATGAAGAGGCTGAAGAGCTCAGCTGCCACGGATGAAATTCCTGAAGAGGTGGAGTAAATCTTCTCTCACATGATGTTCCATCTCTAAACAAAAACATCCGCCACAGTTTGTTTTCTTCTTGGAAACTAACATTTGTAAATCTCTCAGCACAACAGACCACACCCCCTTGAATAAATCAGCATTTTTATCTCATTCGATCTGTTTTCACACAACACATAAAACATGAGGAAAATCACAGATTATGTTTTTGGACCTTGGTGCTTTTCCACAGCTCAGTCGGGTCAGAATGTGATAATATTTTGTTTTTCTTTTAAACCCAGCTAAATATAGCTTAGAAAGGCTCAAAGATATCTAAAGGTTACCTTGAAATAGCTAATACTTAGTTCAATAATGACTGAAAGTAATATTAAGATAACCATATTAAAGCATACTGTACATGTAAGGTAAAAGGCAGTGGTTCTCACAATTGGGAGTGGTCTCCCTATAGGGGGCAGCAGTGCAAACTAATTTAATTCTTAATATTTTTTTATTTTTGCCACAATTAATAGTAGTAATTTGTAATTTGTAGTAATAGTTTTACTACAATAGTTAATTTGATTTACTTATAGAAAAATATTTCAAATGAAGTTGAGGAGTTTTGAAGCAATAGCTGTGGATTTGTCAGGGTGTGATGGAGTTGCTAAAGGTTAGCCCAAAGATGAGTAAAATGTATCCTAAACTATCTTAGAAAAACAATGGTTAAATACCACAAAAGCTGAAATAATATTTTTATAAACACAATGAGAAATGTAGAATTTAAAAAAGAAACTGTGGGCCAGAAAAATCCTGTCCAAGATCCATGACTGACCCCTTTGCCATACTTTGACCATTATTTTTCAATTTCATTATTTTCAACCCTAACCCTTCATCAGTCTGCACCACCACTTAGA
Source organism: Cynoglossus semilaevis (assembly GCF_000523025.1). Lineage (NCBI taxonomy): Eukaryota > Metazoa > Chordata > Actinopteri > Pleuronectiformes > Cynoglossidae > Cynoglossus > Cynoglossus semilaevis. Next base: position 14,167,034 of record NC_024311.1, on the reverse strand, counting down.
TGGTCGTTAAATTAGTTGTGAAAGTATAGTTTCATATTCTTTTTTGTTTTGTGTATTTATTCAGAATTTTTCATTCCAACTCTTAACAAATGAACGCTTCCTCCTTTGTCCATGTAAATGCCACGGTGCCACAGACATATTTTCTCACGGTGGACACTCTGTCCCTCTCCTGAGGGTCATGACCAGGGAAGTCTCACTATTATTTGAGTTCACATTACATGTGTGGAACGTTTCGCAATGCCTAAGCTCAACAGAAATACTTTTTTTTTTGCACGTGGCACCGGGGGAAAAGCCCCTCTTACATGAAAACACACATCAGGTAGTCTCACATCCCTAAACTTTAAAGGAACTCACTCAATTTCATGTACAGAATACCAGTGGAAAACAAATTCAACCACTTTTCCCACACACACGCACACACAGCTATAATGCTGAGAACTAGGGTCTGGAACTGGTTTAGATCAAGAAGGAAAATATCGTTCTCACGATGGGAGTCAGTAATGCCCCCGTGGAAAATGTCTTCTGTGGCTAAAGGTCTAACTTTGCTTAGTCATCTCTATGTAGGCCTTATGTTCCGTAGGTTTATGGTCACTAGTTGTCCCTCAACCCACAAGTATGACATTTGCACAGGGACATTAACCAGGTATAGTTTAAGTCCCACATGTAAATGCTGTTGGGCCAAGTGCCAATAACATCAGTGTACAAAAGGTGTGCAGTCAGAGTGACTGTTTGAAGAAAAAAAGATTTGCCTCCAACAACATTTTTGCCGTATTGTTTGAACTGCCTGACAATTTCCGTTGTGTCCTGGTAAGATTTGTCTCTGTGATTCCACTAGATGGCAGTGTACAGCTGTGGTAAATTCACGAGGCCTGTTGGGCCAAACTTTATTTGGCCTAATAAACAGAAGTTCAGTTAAAACAACAACAATTAAAAATATAAACCAAATGCAGTTTTAATAATACTTTAACTATCACAACCAGACCATTTCCTCTTTTCATAAGTTTCGTTTTTTCATCTGGAAGCTTCTACCGCAAGAGCTCTACGTCTTCTCCTTGGTTACATAAGGAGGATTTTTCCCGTTCACCCTCCGCTGAGTTGAGCTGTGTAAATTCAGAGTCGCTTCAGTGGTCATTACGGCTGGTTCTATTCCTGTCCTTTGACGGGGCTCAGCAGAGCATAGCGAAATGCAAAGTTTGTGGCAAAAAAAAAAACACATGCAACACTTCCGGCTGCTGCTTTTGTAGGAGCAAAACAGCTTGAGTTCTGTGTACAAATGGGTTTTTTTTCACATGCTTGTGAGATATTTAAATTCATAATACGGTAGTCTGAACTGTGTCCTTTTCAAAGCACTCTGACATTATTGTGTCAGATTCTGTGAGTGTGATTCACAGCAGGAGTGTATGTGATCAGGTAATTTACCACAGTCATGTGATGGTCATGTTTGGTTTTTCTGAGGAGGAAGTGTGTACTGTCACTGTACTTTCTACTCAGGCATGTGGTCGAACTTTTTTACAGAAATGAACTTTAAATAATCGGCAGCAGCACCTGTCGCCTGGTGGCTGTATTTGGCCTCCTACTCAGGAAAAGAGTTGCGTGGAGATGTAGGTAAAATTAGAAGCAAAGCTTCAAACCACAAGGAATTACTTCCCCAATCGTTTGGAACGATAATTAAATATAAAAACAAAAAGGAACAAAAAGCATAAAATATTGCTGTTAGCTAAATGTCAGCGCAAAAGAAAAATGATAATTCTCACTCTTATTATACATATTATTGTGGTTATATGTTGTTAGGTTAAAACTTTAAAATGGACTATTTCAAAATGTCTATGTATATTGTTTATATTCAAATGTCTAAATGTAATAGTGACAGATGTGACGGCATCAGTGCAGCACCTGTACAGGTTGCTGTCCACAAACCAGTGATTACATCACCTTGTCACTTGTGAGATTAGTTACTTCAGAGATCAGTTACTACAAGAGACATGGACAAATATCTTCACTCTTATTGATAAATAGGTAACTCCAATAATCCTGAAGGAAGAGAGTAATGATAACATTCAATAATAATAAAAAAAAGAATCTGACTCTGATTCACGTAGGCTTCAGTGAATCAGTGAGAGGCTCTGTGATGGTTTGGGTCTGCATTCTTCTTGGTCTAGACTAGTTTACAATGCTGTCTTAAATTTTATTTACTTATATTTTATTACAAGGTTCACATACAGTAACTTTTTTCATTATTTTCGTAAGACTCTGGACCATAATTTATAAAAGAATTTCTCTCTAGGATTTTACACCTAATCTAATTTGGTAATCTCAGTAAATATTCTGTCGAAAGCAAATATACTTTAGGTATGAGGACCATTGTCTTTTGTTAAATTTCATGTTTTTTCACATTATTATTATGATTTTAATTATTTCTCTGCCCTAATAAAAGAACATAGTTTGGGTAAGTTGTTTTAATACTTTTTCATATCTAAATGCATTTCTTAAGAACTGAACCAGTGTTTTTTTTTTCTAAAACTGTTTATTTCTGCCTTTTGTTTTGGTTCTGTTCAGCCTGTAAAACCTCTGTCTGTTGACGTGACCTCATCATAAACTCTTCCATTGTTCTGGTGAGTTTGTAACTAACTGTGTGAATTGTCATCACCTGTTGATTGCACTGTAGTGCAGTTGTGATTCTTGCCACCTCATCTGTCTGCCCACATCCCGTCACACGGTGCTTTGCATGTTCTAACACATACAGAAAGTTCTCTAAGGTGTGAACTGACGGTGCAGCACTCACTCTCCCCTGGTACTGTTTCCCCAGGGACTGGCACCACACCCTGGTCTTCCCCTACGCATTAGCATCCATCAGTGTCTCTCACCTCTAATAGGTTTTGTTTTACATGAATATGAAACACAGCGATGGCAAAACATTTAACCTGCAACCTGTTAAATCAATGAAGAAGTGTTCAATCTGAGACTTTCTGTATGTTAGAACATGCACTGAAATCACAGTATTGGAGGGAATCATACGACATCCTGTTTTCTTGTGTTATGGTTTTTGTTTTGGTTTTTTATTTACTTCTTTGTAAATCTGTACATAGAGTTAAAGAAGAATCAGTTTCACAGCATCAAATCTAAGGACCGGGGTCCAAACAAAGAACATTATGAGTCTGGATCATCTGGACAGATTCACCGAATAACAAAGGCTAGAGATTTAAATATGAATGTTTACATTTTTTGTTGTTGTTTTATATCAACAAAAAGAAAAAAAAACATCTCACAAAAGATTGTGGGTGAAAATGTCAGTGTTTATGGCATATCAACACTTTTTTTTTTTTTTTTTTACAAATTTCTTGAAGTTGTACTATTCTACTCGGTTGACTTTCAGCAGACTGAGTTAGAATGAATTATTTCCACTAGTGACTAATTCCAGTTGTAACCCAGCAACAGTTGACCATGTCTTTTCCAGGGAATTCCATGTGAAAATTGCTTCCTAAAAATACTTACGACACGTGCGTGGGATCTGCATATACAAATGTAACAGTGTATCTGATGCAGGGGTTTGTGGGAAAATCTAGATCAGGGGTTACCGACCTTTTTTGAAACAGAGAGCTACTTGTTTGATACAGACTTTCCCAACAATGTAATAATAATCAGTTCTGGGACAGACAATAGCAGAACGCTCTTCTTATTATCATCATTGAACCCATTTGAATATCGTTGCAGGTGGAACTGATTCAAAAAGCACAGTAACAATTTCTGACCCTCTTGTTGACTGGTTTTATTTTAAGAATATAGCCTGTTGGCACCGTAGGTAGTCCATGGGGGCTACCAGGTGACCCCAGGCACCACGTCGGTGACCCCTCATCTAAACATATCCCAACAATCAACATAAAAAATGTCTCAACCCTATGGTTAATTTCGCTGGAATAACGTTTTAGGAAGGAGTTCGCTGAATAAGTTTTGTTTTGTCGATACGAGGTGCTCTTTTACCGCCTTGAAAAATCCCCTCAGTAATTCTGACTGACGTGTCAGTTAACAATGAACAAAACGTGTTCTGTGGATTAGTGCTGCGCTGCCAAAGACAAACGTTTGCTCGTGTGTTCTATTGTCTGTTCTCCACAGCAGGTCTGTTTGAACATCTGTTCCTCTTTCTGGGGGAGAAGTTGTGTCCTGGGCTCCTTCCTGTATTTCCTGTCCACAGACAGATCAGGCGGTCAGGGATCATCATGTCAGAGAGGACACGTACCACTGGTAGTTAGCAGTAAAAAAAACAAAATACAAGTAGTTAGTGGGAAAAAACTGCACTTGTAGCTAGTTATTAAAAAATACTCATAGTTAGCAGTAGAAAAGAATTACTAATGTAGCCAGCAGAAAAAATACTACTTGTAGTTAGTAATTTAAAAGAAATACTTATAGTTAGCAGTAAACAATTACTATTCATGGTCAGTGGTAAAAAATACTACTTGCAGTTAGTAATTTTAAAAAATACTGGTATTTAGTAGTAAAATACTACTTGAAATTAGAATTTAAAAAAATGTTTTGTTAGCAGTAAAATACTAATCATGGTCAGCAAAAAACAAAACTAATTTAGCAGTAAAAATACATGTAGTCAGTAATAAATAGAAAATACTCGTAATTAGTGGTAAAGAAAAATAAACACTAACCCCCTCCCAAATCATTAACCAACTTTTCTTTCTTTTGGTTATGCACAAATAACTCAATGAGTTAAATTGTTGGATTTGAAGTAAAATCAGTAGTAAAAAAAAAACAGATACAAAGATAAGCAAAAATATTTTATCAATTCTAAATATCCTGATCAATTCTAAACATTCTAAATATTATATATTTCTAAATATCCTGATCAATTCTAAACATTTGATGTATGATACATTAATTTGTCGAAATGCACTTCTTGTGTGTAAAACTCAAATTTTATTTATTTGCTTTTGCTCTTTGTTATTACTTTAACTTTATATAAAATATAATATATATTACTTGTTACTTAAATAGCAGTCGTATCTTCTTGATTTTTTTTTTTTTTGTCTCCTCATCTACACCAACCGTTGTAGGTGTAGCTACAGCACATGAAGTGATACTGATTAGAGGATATGATCCTTGGTCACTTCATACACCGACATGTGGTGTGGTTAGACAGCTTTCTCCTCACGTCCCAGGATGTGGGCTCCTTGTCCACCTGGGCCTCCTCCGTCTTCTCCCAGTTCCTCTCTGGATGACTATTCTCATCTCACCCGCTCCGCTTCTAAATGAGCCCCCCTCCCCAGAGACCCTCGCTGCCAATGCCTTCTTCCACCACCGAGCTTGCATAACACGACCTGCTGAGATTCGAACACAACTTCTCATTGTTGGACGTGTGTTTGTTTCACTCACCTGCTTGTGCAACAGTGAGGACAGGTTTGAGTCCAGTGTCACTCAAGCTGTTTATACGATCTAACTCAGGCATGGGCAAACAAAGGCCCGGGGGCCGGATGTGGCGCGTTCAGCTTTTTAATCCGGCCCGCCAAACTTTTCCAAATTATATAATTTATTTATATTAACATTATACTTCTGCCCTTTCCCAGCAATTCCAATGGTTCCCCAATAGATGACGTAGAAAATGCTTTAGGACAATTGTGGCCCGTGAGTCAAAAACTTTGCCAACGTCTGGTTTTATTGGTAAAACGAGGTTTCTGCACTTTCTTAGTCCTTTATGATGGAGCGGAGCAGCAACGCCACCATTTGGATTTCAGTAATAACTATTCTTAAGTAGAATTATTATTTCCCCAGTGCAGGATCCATACAGTTCAACCTTCACCTTAACCAGTTCTGATTTAGATTAGATTAGATTAGATTAGATTAGATTAGATTATGTAAAATAAAATGATATTTGATCACATTGGATTAGGTCAGATATGATTAAACTAGAATAGGTTAGGTTAATAGGTTAATAGGTTATAGGTTCGGCTAGATTGGATTAGATTATAATAGGTTATGTTGGTTTAGATTAGATTAGATTAGGTTAGGTTAGATAAAATACAATACAAATATAAAAATATATGTAAGTACTGGCATACTGGAGATTTTCAAGATGTGTACCTTCCATAATTACAAAAAATGTTTGGGTTTTTTTTTTAACCAAATTATATCAAACTGTTTTTTGTTTTGTTATTTTGTTTGGGTTGTAAATGGAGAACTTGTAAATATCTGTTACAGACCAATGATCACAGGTTCTGTAAATGTTATACAGCCCCCTACAGGTCAGCGTGTGTGCACCAGTGTCGAAATGAGAAAGATGTCTGTAATGTTCTAATGGTTTCTTCTGTCTTTTAATGTCACAGAGCAGGGATGTCCAAGATCTGGTTTGTGGACCTTTAGTTGCACCTTCTTTTCTAAGAAACTATTGGTATTTCTTTTGACATTTTTGGACTTTTCTGTGTTTTTTTTAATTTAATTTATGTTTTTGTTTTGCTTTTTTATTTGGGATTTTTTTTATTTGTCTTCAAACTTCTACCCTCTGTAAACAGTCAACCATGAAACCACCGGTCCATGTTGACAACAGCACTGGTGACACTCACACTGCTGTGTATGATGTCAGTACTGACTCTGTACATTCAGATTCAGATTCTTCTTTGACTTTGACAGTAGGGGCTGTTTCAGCTTCCTGTCGCAGTTTTGAAGTCAGTTCCTGTTCCAAGGAACTAAGACAGAACTCCACCACATACAGACAACCACACACAACACACTCCACTCACAAACACACACAAAGGCCCTGTACAATTTTGAGCAGTGAGTGCAATCTCCAAATACCATCTTTCCTTATGAGGACCTGAAAAATGTCCCCATAAGGACAAAGGGTCTGCACAACGAAGCATTTTACCAAAAGAATGTCCCCACAAAGATCTTACACAAACACACGCACAGACGTCTGATTCTAATAAAAGCATCATATTAAGAAAGATTTTTGTGTGTGATTTTTGTTTTTATTTTATTTTTTTCAACAATGTTTAAAATCCACAATTAAAATAAAATGTCCAAATATTAAATAAATCTTGACTGGGAACCTGTTAAAAAAAGGCAAAGGGATTTTTTTAATGATGGGTTTTGATCTGATATGTTTCTGGAACTGGATTTCGATCTTGGGACGAGGCCAAGAAGAAGGTTATGACCTGGTGACGTCAACACGACGGAGGAATTCTCTGAAGGGAACCTCGCTTTAAACTTTTTTTTCAATGTTTTTCAAACAGGTTTTGATTCTCTGAAGGGAACCTCGCTTTAAACATTTTTTTCAATGTTTTTCAAACAAGTTTTTTTTTTCTCATTTGTCTTTAAAACACTAATACAATACAAAAGACAGTCGAGAGATTTTTATTTTCACTGTTAACAAATGAATTGAAAAGTTGTTCAGCTTTAAAAAAAACCCAATCAGCACGAGAATTAATAATATTAAATAAATAATGATTTTTTAAAAAAAAGTAAAAACATTGATAAATAAAATTTACTAAAAACGAGCGATGCACCGAAAAAAAATGCATCGAATTTTCGGCCACCGAACTTTTATCACCCAAACACACGGCCGAAACAGAAAGTTATGATGACGCAAGCAAAATGCGCGGCTAGCACAAGCCTGTCTGCAGTGTGGACGATTTTCAATATATCGAAAGGCCCACGAATAGCGATTTGTAAAACGTGTAATGCTGAAAATGTGTAGAGGCGGCGAAAAAGGTCCACTCATAGAGTCCGTCAGCCCACGTTCCACTGGGATCTACTCGGTTCCCCTACACTTTGACGCGACTGTGCTTGATCCATGTTACTTGGATGCAGGAATAAAGCAGCGCTCGAGGAATGATCCAGGGCCGAGATGGACGCGGAAACACCGCATGGAGACGGAGAAACGCCCAACGCAGGAGACGGAGGACTGAGCGCAGCAAACAGGACCCGTCTCTCAGTGTCAGGTAAGGGGCAGGTGCCCACGTTGTCTGATACGTTCTGTGAGATCCTGCAAGAGAGTGCCTCAAATATTATTGATATTTGGGCTATTCTGTTCTGACCTATGTGACTATCAGTTGATTTTATTTCTCTGCTAGACTTTTGACAATTCATTATTTTAACAATTATTAATTTATTGATTAATTGATGCAATAGCAGTGCCTCGATTTTATTGAGGTTTAGGTTGGTTTAGTGCATCCCTACTAAAAGCAGGTACTGGGCCAACAGATACTGAAGGAATTCAAATAACCGTTACTGCAGAATCCAGTGTCACATACATCTGACCAGACTTGCAGCTTCTTCTTCTCTATCTTTAGTGAAGGTCGTGTGTTTGTGTGCATTTTCCATAAAGACGCCTGTTTTTACTGCTGCTTCAGTCACTGTCTGCACTGTGGTTATCTTTGTGTTGCAACATCTCCCTGTGGCGTCTGAGGCTTCCCACAATAAACCATTAGAGACAAACAGAAGTAATGTTGCACATGCAACCGTGGCCATCTGCTCCATCTACAGTCCTCAGAGACTTAACGGAGCCATCCTGTCTTTCAAGAAAAGGCAGCGCTTCAGGGAACTGCAACAGAAGAGGAATCACTGCACAGTTTAGCTTAAGGTACTGAATTAAAGGGGATTAGATTATTTTTTTCTTGTGATTCCGCATTTGTCTGTGTTGCGCTGACTCATCATTCCTTTCTACTCTTTGATTGCTCAGCTCTGACCTTTCATTTAGGCACTTCTGTTTATTTCTGCAGAAATCAGGCATGTTTTTTTCAAATGAATCATCATCAGTTCTCATGACAGGGTTTTAAAAAAAAGGTAGCAAAAAGAAAAAACAACATATGACGATTTAGAATATCCCCCCCCCCCATTTTTTGCATTGTTTTGAAAAAAAAAATCATACTTTTACGTCATTTTGGTCGAAAGGAGTTTTACATCAAATTAGAGCATTTTGAGATTTTTTTTTCCCCCCAAAAATTTTTTTTTTCAATCCTAATTTTGCGTCAGACTTTTTTTTGGGGGGGGAGGGGTAATTCAAAATTTTAACTTTTCTGCGCATTTCTTATCAAATTAAAGCATTTTGTGAATTTTATTCCAAATAAAAGTTTCTAATTTCTAATTGCGCGTGTCTTGTTGGTTGGAAGGTGAAAAATGTTTGGGAAAAAAATCGAAATTTTAACTTTTCTTCATGTTTCTCATCAAATTGTATAATTATGATGGTAAGGCTGATTTGGATGATTTTTGAAATATTCA
>NC_024311.1:14155728-14157718 GCF_000523025.1 Cynoglossus semilaevis | reverse complement strand
AATTTTTTTTTCGAAAGATTTTTAGATAAAAAAAAATTTCAAAAGTTTTTTTTTCTAAAAATTGTTAAAACATTTTTTAATGTAAAAATAATAAATGTGAAAAAATATTTTTTTTACATTTTGACTGAAAATGTTATAAAAAATATTGTTTTGCTAACTATCTTTTTTTCTAATACATTTTCAAATTAATCATTTTTCTTAAAAAGGTTTCAAAAAAAATATCTTTTTTTCTAATACATTTTCAAATTTCTTAAAAAGGTTTCAAAAAAAAATTTTTAAAGATTTTTAAAATAATATTTTTTCTAAAACTTTTGTTAAACAATTTTTAAAAAAAAATTCTTCTTAAAAAGAGTTTGCTTAAATGTTTTAAAAAAAATTTGTTTCTAAAAATTTTCCAAAAATTGTTTTTTAATAAAACAATTGAAAAAAATATTGTTTTAATTAAAAAAATTCAATTTTGTTTCTAAAAACTTATATATATATATTTTTTAAAAATCTTACAAAATCTTTTCAAATTTTTTTAGCAAAAAATCTTTGCAAAACTTTTTGCAAGATTTTTTTGAAAATGAATAAAGGAATTTTTCTTTTTAAGATTTTTATCAAACATCAACATCTGACCAAAAATTAGGATTTTGCCAAAAACTTCCTTTTTCACTATAAATCTTTTTTCTAAAAAATCTTTTCAAACACTATATTTTGTTGAGAAACATATTTTCAAAAATTATGTTTATGCTGAAAACTTACAAAAAAAAATTATTCCTAAAAATTCTTCTAAATTCTTTTTAAAAAAATTTCAATGAGAAACATGGAGAAAAGATAACATTATGGGAAAACATTTTTCAACAAAATTGTGACACCTGACCAAAAATTTCATAACAATCAAGGATTTTTCGTAAAAGTTCAATCAAAATGTTTCTACATTTGAACACAAATATCATGCTAAATAATAAATGGTCTAATGTGATGAGAAATATGCATGAAATATAGAATTTTGATTTTAGATTGGAAAAAATTTACACCAGATTTTGTCACCATTTAACTAAAGGTTTTATGCTTAATTGGATTTTGCTGAAATCTGATGGATTATTTCGTAAGCTTCTCAGTATTCAATTTTGTCTAGGTTTATTTGTTCACATATTTTTTAAAAAGCTGATTATTTGTGTGTTTATCTCAGTCTGTGGAGGTCTATGTGAAGTCATTCTGTCCAATACTTTTGATAAGGTCTTACTGTGCTTGAGTAGAAAAGTATGAGTAGAGTTATATAGAAAGCCATAAGCTTAAAAATATATGAAATCAGATCCTGTGAGGATTAGAATCTATACTGCTGCAAGATCTACTCACGTAGAACATCAACAACACTTTCCACTCAGACTTATATAAGGCCTATAAATGTTTTAGATAGACTATATTAAAAATACAGCTAAAACATTATACGATAAGTCATTTTTAAACAGATGATGGAATTAGTACCACCGTAGTATTTTCAAAACAGATGCAGCAATAGGTTTTAGGTAGGCTTAATTAAAAGTGTCAGTTTTTAAAACCATTCAATCCATGCATTTCAACTGCTTTCCAGTAGGCTTTCAAGGCTGCTCTGCGGCTAGATAGAAGAGAAAATGTAGAGAACCAGGAGCCCTATCTCAACAACATTAAACTGCAGAAGGTACTGCATTTAAAAAAAAATCTATTTTAAAAAACAAAACAAAAACCCAAACATCTGGTTCAGTCCAAGCAGGGTCACAAGATGACCAGATCAAGAACGGCCTGGTCTTGCTTGAGGCTGCCAGGGCACAGGTGTTGATGTGGCCCAAACTGTGGAAGCTTTCATGGCTAGGGTGTCTTTCCACTGTCCTTATTAAATCGCTTGAATACTTGGATGCAAACTGACAGAAACAAAAGTAATTTGTCATGACAGGGACACAGAGTCCGTCTTCTTTCACTGCTTCCTCCTGTTGACTCAGCCCACCGTCAGCATGTCCATGCATCAGGC
>NC_024311.1:14075600-14155696 GCF_000523025.1 Cynoglossus semilaevis | reverse complement strand
AGTCAGGTTCAGATCATAAGCTCTTCATTAGTATTCAGGTGAAGAAATGCTCTTTTGGAGCTTAGTCAGTCTGAACTTGTGGCTTAGACAAAGAGCTTTTCAAAACGAGGAAGCAAAAGGCGTCCCGGTTCATTTACTCCAATGCCGTTCAGTCATACAGCTGTGATTTTTGCACACACTGTTATAGCCTCTGTATGATTAGGGACAGGGCGCTCTCTGACAGACAGTACTGTATATCTCAGTCGTGCGTTCTGCTCTGCTTTGGGGAAATATGGTATCATTTGTTTTTTTTAGTGAAAAGCACACATTTTAACTTTTCTCTGTTTTTCTCTGTTTTGCCCTGAGCCATGAAGATGAAATTATACAATTCAGACGCTGTCGGTGTTGGCTGGAGCTACGGAGATTTAAGATTTAATCTGGAAATCTAAATAGATAAAAGAGAGTCATTTTAATTTTTCATGGCTAAAAATCTCTGCTGATACATGAAGCATGTGGTGGCAGTTGTGGGTGAATGGTAGGGCATCAGCAGATACGATCAACACCAAACGACTTGTGCTATCGGTGCCTTATCTGTGATTCAACGTGGCTCACGTACGGCAGATCCTTGTGCTGTGGTTGTGACACGAGGATTCTTCAGGTGGATTTCCTCCTCCACACTTACCTTGTCTTGCAGCAATGAGCTGCCTATAATGAGGTGACTTGACGCCTCAGGACAAGGCAGCTAGTCTGAAGTGGTTTTGCCTCGGCTTCATGTGAAAGGAGGCGAAAAACACTTCCATTTCTTTGCAGAAATGTCCGATTTTATCAGCTTTTATCTCTGCCAGCAAATGCACTGTGAGCAGAAGGCTGTAAAAACGCATCAAAACTTAAATCCATTAGTTGGTAATGCACAGCGTCAGGACTTTACCTTATCATTCACGGGGTTTCTTTCTCTTTCTCATTCAGTTTTGCAGTGTGAGCTCAGAAATGCAGTGACCCTGGACTGTATTGTACGACATAAATCCTTAGTTAAGTGACTTTAACCTCTGCTGACACCTCCAACGTTTTTTTTCCTCTTTTGCCTCTTATTCACCACTTCCTACACATTCAGAATCTTTTTACAACCTCTCTGCATCACCCACCGCAGTCATAGTAATTCCACAGCATTTGTTCCTGCCAGTGGCGTACCATCAAGGCCAACAAAGCCCTCTGTGCCTCAGCAGTATCAGAATCAGTGACTTAGGTTTCAATATATTAATCACAAATTACTACAGAACAAATATTCTGTTCTAGTCTTTTCTCGCTTTCGGCTTTTCTCTTGGTTGTGAAGCTTCCAGTTGTGTTTACGCAAGTTTATTATCCAATCGTTTTTCAGCCTTGCATGTTTCTATGTTGAAAGAAATCTGCCCTGAAGCAGTTGTGCGGCCGCTGGGAGTCTGAATGGCAGTAATAGTTTTTTTTAACCAATCAGATTTTGAGTTTGCATCAAAGTGGCATAGCATGGCTTTCTAGCTTTGATTTGATTGGATGGTCAGATAACCCACAGTCTAGAATCTAGGAAACTGCTTATATTAAAGAATAAACTCTAATCAGGTGCACATTTACATTTGTTTACCACAAATCTGTCTTCGTATACATCGATTTTCTGATTCGCATCATGAAAATCAGGAAAACACACACACACCGATACACACAGATACACACCACGTACTTCTCTCAGATATCCACTGCAACATACCTCACAACATGCTGTGCAGCAGTGAATAATGCCCGGAGCAGAGATTATACTGTATCAGGAAAGAGCTGTGGGATGATACGTATCATGTGCAGATATTGGCATTTGGAGGAGCAGATAGTGTTGGAGACAGACTGGGGGGGGACGGAGCATGGCTGCTGTAATGAACTCTGAGACTAAGAGCTGTCCTCGAGGATAATAGGACTTCCATGTTGGAGAGTGAAACATGACTTTTTTACTGCCTGGAGGTTTGACTGAAATGCCTGTGTGGGAAGCAGCAGTGGATGGATGTCTGTATGTTGGTCACGGTGCACATGAAGCAGTACACACAGTAGCTCACACCGAGCAGACTGAGGCTCAGACCGAAGATCAGATTACAGATGGAACCAATAAATAAAAAAAAAGATAGAAATAAAAAAAGCAGGTTCAGTAGATAGAACCAGTGACAGTGTAGGTCGTTGGTTCTTTACAACCACGTATGGGGAGATTACATTGGTTTATAGTGAAATTATTTAGTTAAAAAAAAAAATCTTCTTTTTTTTTCTGTGTTGTATGGCTAATATGAATCCAAAACAATAAAGAAGAAAGAACAAGGGCTGGTATTTTATATATTCATGTATAAAAATAAGAGAAGAAATATATAACAATATATTAATATGTTGTTTAGTAATAACCTAAAAACGATAAATTAATTTGACCAACATACACTGACCAAAGGTTAGAATTTGGTCCATTTCACCTTCTGACTTCTGTCACGACAATAAACCCGACTTTACTAGATATCCGTACACTTTCCTCCATAGTCCTCAAAAAACCTGTACTAAAATGACACGTTCAGAAAATCCAACTGAAGAGTATAAGGCACTAGTATTGAAATAATAGTTATTTTGTAGAGACACATTCACAGCTTTTGCTCCAAAACTCCAATAACCCTTTTCCACGGATGCCAAACTTTGCCCACTAAACAATTCTCTGTTGAGCCTACAAATGACTGAAAATAATTTCAAGTGTCCCCACAAAAAATGGCCTGCAAAATAAAAAGATATTTTCTGCAGATCGTTGAAAAAAAAAATCAACGCTACAGTCCTGAGATTTTTTCTCCGCATCAAACTTTGACATTTGACCTCAGACGTGTTTTAAAAATGTACAAATAAATGAATACAATTAACACGTTTTCTTCATTTTTATAATCCTTAGTTGTGACATCATCAAAACAGTCTCCAATGTCATTTCTCCATTTTGTGCATTTACACACAAGTACTACAGCACACCCTAAGACCTAATACCATGAAATATCAGTTGTACTCTGGTCCTGTTCTCAGAGAGATTTACAGTGAGTTCTCTGTAAGACTCTCCTCCAAGGAAGGTATTTGTTATTAAAATGGATTTATACATTATGACATATTAATCTAGTGTTGTGATGTTGCAGCCGTCCTGATTTTATTGTGGTTCCATATCTGTGAACCCATATTGGACGGCCTCCACAGGTGCAGGGCACTGTAATAAAACAAACATCCAATCAGTGTATGAAACCTCTTCTGCACAAGAGCTGTCTGACACACATAAACAACCAGACGCGACTGGACAGAGGACACCTGAAGGGACAACGGGGACACCGTCTTTGAACCTCATCTCCAACTCATTAACAGACAAGTACAGACGACCGGGCTTCATTAAATGTCAGCTGTGTCAGCAACGCCACCAGATCTTTGGCAAAGCAGCACGTACTGAAGGTTAGACAGTACTTCGTGACACCATACATCTACTTTATCTCTCTCTCCAAAGACTGCAGTACAACGAGTTCATATGCAGTAGAGTTGAAGGCCAGTACGCGTAACTGTGCAGTGTAGTTTAAATGTTACATTAACATCTATAATGTCCGTGGTATAAGTGATGAGACCTTCACTGACTCCAGTCCAGACAATGCACTCTTCTATCTGATCTTCTACAGCTCACACACACACACACACACACACACACAAATACACATTTCATATTGTGTTGTTATTTTTCTCCTACGACACAGGCTAATGTATATGTCGTGGGTTCAGGAATATAATATACTGCAGTATTTTTTTTTGCTTCAATATTTTTGTTTGTGAAGAGACCTTTTCTCACTCTCAGCCTCCCACTTGCTCCTGACCTTTAGTTAGTAAACAACACACATTAGTTAAAGACACTCACGGTTGTTCGTTTCTTCATGAATGTCACACCCTGAAACACAACCGCTCCTGTGGCTCGTCCCTTCCACACTTTAAAACTGTGAGAAAACAAAGAACCAGAACGTTGATGCTAAAGTAGTAGCAGCTTGAACACAACACCCCGGGTGAGAGTTGGCTACAAATGTAAACTTCACTTCTCTCAGTATAACTTGGTCCATGCAGCTATAGATTAGTTTGGGATGATTTGGGTGAAGTGGAATATGAATTAGATTAAGTTAGGTTAGATGAGATTAGATTGGGCAAAGTGGAATATAGCTCAGATAGAATTAAATCAGGTTAGACTACATTAGATTAGATTAGATTAGATTAGCCGAGGAACTCACAAAGCAAGCTTACTGACAAATCAGAAAATAATATTATTAAAAAGAGAAAGAAAACAAAGGACTGGGGCACCATGAGTCCAAGAGTTTTCCATCGTCCTTTGTCTGTGTAATGTTTTGTTCTCTGCTTGGCTTGGCAGGTTAAAGCAGGGCTGAATGTGTGGAAAAAAAGTGATGCAGTATTCCAACATTTTAGGCTAGGTAAATTATAGCTAATGGAAAAAAAACATGCTTTGAAGTACCCGACCTTTGTCCTTTTGGATAAAAGAGTTGGTCTGTTCTAAGAGGTTGGCCTGTTCTAACAGCCGGGGCACTGCTAATTAGCCATTAGCAACATGTGGCTAGAAGAACATCCTTTCTGTTTCCTGGTATAATGTTCTGCAGTGTGGCAGCAAACACCGGTGACAGACACTTGACTGACTTTGGTAAACGGACGAAAGCTTCAGAATGTCAGGGCGGCACAGAGACGTGTTTGTAAAAGAAAAAGCATAAGCTGTGAATACATTTGGTCTATCTATTAATAGATGACCCATATTATGGGCTGTCACTTTCGGTTTGGGTTTGACAGCATATGTGTTTAGGTGTGTGTGTGGAGTGTGCAGGGGATTTTGTTTCATTCAATTCCGTTTTCTTTTTTTTTTTAATCCCTGAAGGTCTGTTACATTCTTATGATCTTTTCTCATCCTGTCCTTCTCTATTTGATACAGTGAGATGAGCTGTGAAGGTTGTGAACAACAGGGTCTGAAACCTGCTTTCTCCAATACGCCTCTTTTGTTTGAAACTGTCAAATGAACTGGCTGAGTTTTCAGACACCTGTCATAACTGTTCTGTGGATATTACAACACCCATGATAGACAGTTTGAATTCTCTGTGTGCGAGTCCAGATGTACGGCAGGGATCCTGGGACGGAAACCTAATGGTTGCTGACGGGCTCTTTGATTTTTTCATAGTCTTTTAGGTTTGGGGCCAGACTCCCTAAAAGATTCAGACAGAATTCAGTAAGTAATGCCTCAGATGGCCTCATCACCTGGCTATGCCCGTCACCCTGTGGCTGACTGTAATCATTTGTGATAGCAGCCTTACGCTCTCCAGCCTCCCAACTGCACTTCTGACTCTGGCTTTTAGACGAGCATCAAAATGCATTTCCTCCTCTGCAGGAGATAAGAGTCGGGAAGCGTGAAGTCAAGGTGGAAACCAAGATGTTAGCTGAAAACTGAGGTGGCGGAACGCTGCTGAGTGACACAGACTCATTAAAATCAAGTAGGCGTCGTTTTATGCATTCCTATAGTCTAGTCTGACTTATATTTTAAAAAGAAAATTCACAGGACTTGTTTCCTTTGAGATGCTATGCTAAAAACATGATATCAGCCCACAGCTGTACGGTCTGTTAGGATCTTCAGGAAGTTCTGTTGTTTGAACTATTGACAAAACAATAGATTTTTACCTTTATTTGAAGAAAGATAAAACTATATCGAGACTTAAAAGTTTTAAAATAACTTACATGTGCTTTTCGATTGTATCCAGTAAAATTAAAGAGCTGGTTGAGGTGAATGAATATTTTATAAGCATGAATCTCCAAACGTATTTTAATTTGATTAATGCAAAAAGACCACGGTGGAAGAGAGGATGGTTGTTAGTAGAGATCAAGGGTTGGATGCAGGTGCGGTGTACAGGACGTCACCTCCACTGGTGGGTTCATTATTCATATCCAGTGATGAGAGAAGCCACGCACTGATGGCTGTGGAGACCTCTGTTCTCCATGAGTAGTACCACAGTACATCGTGCATTTTTAAATGAACCTGGGTGAATCCGTGTCTCTTATGTATTCACCGCCACAGCAGTGAAACAACTGTCATTATTTCTTTACCCAAAGGCCGCCTTAAGGCAAAAAGTGGAATTGAGATCCAGCTTAGGAAACTTTAACCCAACGTCGTGCTGAAACATATGAACTGCACATAAACGTATGCTCTTCACACCATGTGAGTACTAAAGATAGGTTGATACAACTTCTTTACGTCTGATACTCATATTGCAACTCGTGTGTGAGTGTCAGCTAATACTGATATCAATACGATACCTTCGTCTCTCCCCCATCAGGCCACAGGCTGCCATTGCTGAGGTGACATTTTACACAAAATTAAGTTGAGGATTTAGGCTTAAGTATCGGATTAGATGGGTTCTAGGTTTTTTTCTGTGTTCGATCATGATTTTTTTTAACCAATTTTGGACTAATACCGATCTCGAGTATTGGATCTAGCCATCCCTGGTGATTATTGCTACATTCTATTAGAAGTCCAACAGGGTTTTTCTCCCTCCCTCTCTGCCTGTACAGCTTCAGTCTTCAGAAGAAATTGTCAAAGTAGATCCCAGTGTTCACGTCACCTGCTGGTCTCACATGGTAAATGTTCCTCTAACGACTTATCAACCTGGCATTCGACTGTTTTACCAGCAGGTTTTTCTGACTGCTCTACAATCAAACACCTCCTCAGCCTTTGGGAAACAACAAAGCAAAGTGGCAAATTTTCAAAGCTTTTAATGGACTTTTGAAATTTAATGTGTCAATAGATAAAATTAGTGTCAAGCTACACTTCTTCTTGGTTATACATACTGTTCTCAACTCCACTTTATATTAATTGCACGTTTTAAGGAGTGGTTTGACAACACAGTCAATATTCTTTGCCCATTTATTTTTGCAGAAAAGTCGACCTTAGATAAGAAATAACATTTTCATGATGTTGTGAAAGTGAGACCCCGCAGGTAGAATAATAGTAGTAATGGTTCTGCTAGGCAAAGAACTGTGAAAATTACAGAACCCAACTGAGCTTCTGCCCTTGACATATCTGCCCTTGTCTTCACTGCTTTTTTTTTTTTTTTAAACCTCCCATACAGTAGTTATATGGTTCGATAAGACAACAAGACAATGAGGTCCATCTACAATAAACAGTTTATGAAATTGACAAGTGATAGCAATATATAAGAAAATTGACAATTCAGAATTGATTTAGTTTTTTTGAGACACAGACTTGTCATCTGTTTTGGTCGGTTTACAGTCACTGGGTTCAACATGATCCCACTGTTCCAGAATAGAACTGTAGGGGAACCTAAAAAAGCCAGCACAAATGCCCTATGACCAGTCAGCCTTAGTAACTCTGAAATACATCAGGTACATCTCCAATATAGGACCATACATCCTCCTGACTACCAGCGTTTTTAATTTGTAAAACTGAATATCTCCCACCAACTGCATTCAACTGAATAAAATTATTTTAAAAACATTTTGCAATCTACAGAGGACGTTCAGGGCTTTTCAATGATACCAAATGTGAAGGTGTGGATCTTACAAAGGTTGGGGAATTAAAAAAACAAACAAACAATATATTTTGGCCTTGGGCAGATTAAAAAGATCAAATTTGTGTTGTTTACTCTGAAAATCAGTGATGGATTTGGTTTCACTTTTGCCAGCCTAAATTATACTAATAGCAAATAACAAAACAATAAAGGGACAGCGGTATCCAAGACTATTTTCTTGTACAGTTACTGTTGTTAATCGGTCCCTAACATACAGTATCTACAGAAGCTGCAGTTCCTAAAATAGACGTTGGTATCTTGTCTTTCCACATGATAATCATCCTGTCTGTGCAACAACTAAACATTTTATGAACACTTTTTTAACCTATAATTAAAACCCACTCACTTATAATAGTACATAGGTTCTAGACCGGGGTTGACAATTAATGTCTTTAATGTCCTGCTCTTTCTGGAAACGTGTTATTTTATATGACGCAGAAGAGTCACTACACTGACAGTAATGGTGTTGCCAGACTCACAGATCATCTGAAGAAGACAAAGCCAAGATGGTCCAACATTAACATGTGATTTAACTTCCCATTTATTATTCTTTCAGTACCTTTTGCCAAAGGTTTTGAAAACAAAAGTGATATAGTTGGAAAAAACAGCTGTTTCATATTCTCCATGTTATTGACCAGGGTATTGAGTATATTTTATAAGTTGTTTTACATGGCCATATACAGCCGTCTTTTATTGGTGAGTGGGATGCAGCAGATTAGAGACAGAGGGAAGCACCGCAGCTGTTACACTGAACTCACTACATTCAATAAGGTCCAGTTATAACAGTTTAAAACTCTGTTTCCTCGCTGTACTTTTTAAAATTTTCTTTTGTAAACCATAAATTTCTACTGCATCACCTGGCAGACGTCAAATTGTTTTGAAAAAGGTCAGCTATGACTTAACGTTGTTCTCCTCATTGCTTCCTTTGACATTTTTCACAAATGTGCAGCTGATGCAATATGTTCACAACCTCCAGCTTTACCTCAGCAGCTTGGAGTAGTTGGAAAGGCAGACTGCTAACAAAACGGAAAGAACAATAAAAGTAGATTTCTTTTTTTTAAATGATGCGGTATGATTTAAAAATTTGGCTTTTTTCTTCACCTCAATTCCATTTTTTGCAGCTTTTCCTCTCTTTTCCCCATTTTGGATTCCAAACAAGAACTAAATAATTTCTGAATCTGTCTTTGATTTCTTTTTTTTTTTTTTTTTTTGGTCAGATAGCGTAACAACTCAATAGTTTTCACTCTGCTGCTTCCTTTGCTACTCGTGTCTGGCTGAATTTGTTTTGATGTATGCCGTAGTACTGTGAAAGGTAGGGAGTGTAACCTGAGGATTGGAGATAGTGAAAGGATTCATCTCAGCAGGCCTGTGAGGACGAAATGCTTTCATGACACCTGCTGCTGCAGCATTCCGCCTTTCAGACTCTGCTCCTGTTCTCCGGCATCAGACATCCATCAACGCAGCAGTAGTTGCACAAAGCATCTCCACTCTCTGTTTGTCAGTGCCCATCAGAAACCCTCACATTCACATTACATGCCTGCTGACCCTTCCTAAGACCCAGATAAACTTGGAATCTTTCTAGAAAACGTCACAGTAAATAAAACACGCTCTATTACCTGACACGGGTATGACAACTTTACTTATGTCAAGATGTGACAGGCAATCAATTCACTGAAGAAGCAGCAAAGAAATAGAAAAGTAAGGAAGTAGTGGGAAATAAAAAGAAGAAAATTTTCATTTGTCTTTTCATCGTCCAGGAAAGCTGATGCCAATCCTGTAATGATTGGACAGTTCACACTCATTCACACTCACATTTACACCTATGGTCAGTTAAGCATAAACAACGAACTCTGGATCCCTAATTAACTTCAAGCAAAAGCCACGCCACATGACCCAACAGCACCTGCTAATAGCTCAAAGCTCACCATAACAAAACAGCCACATGACATGTTGCAAGTTTTTACTCAGTAAGTGAAATCTTAAAAAATTACGCACACCATCCAAAAGTAGCATGACAGCAGACTAAGGTTAGCCTCATTAGCCAAAGTTCGATATGATTAAAAAGAAAATTAGCTCAGAAAATTCTGAGATTCAACACAAACGACAAAAAAGAAAATTAGCTCAGAAAATTCTACGATTAGTAGTTTGCCATGTCATATCACTATCATGCTTAAAAAAAAGAATTTCTATTAAATTTTTTTTTTTTTTTGTCAGTCAGTCCATCAATTCACACTAGCCTTCACATCTCTGGTCAGCTAAGTGTGAATTAACCTCTTCTGCTCTGTGGTCTTCTTTTATCTCGTGGCTCATTCATGGATTAAAAAACATGAAAGTGTTTGGATGAAGCAAATCAATATGTGTGAATAGAATAAGTAAGTATTGGATTCTCAACACTTCTGCCAGCAGTAAAGGTCATTGTACATTGGTTGGAATTTTCTCTGCTATAGTTCTACGGTATGATGTACTTCGTAACCATGGCCATCACTCAGTTTCTGCCCAGTACAGTATATCTCTAAGTCCATTGTGAAGAGCCAGGTTTTTCACTCTAAGATTTGAGGCGCAGTGCATAACAAAAAGCCTCAATTATATGCAATTTCAAGAAATAACTAGGTTTATTCCAGCAAACAAAAATCTCTGGGAATCTTTAAGTTATTTTTCAGTCAGTTTTCAGATGCAGTGCTGCATGCTGCACTGTGTAAAATGAAGTCTACTGTTGGTAGGCAGAACAAATGAACCTCCCATCGACCAAAGAGACAATAATTGATGATTAAAGCAGCCTTGAACCGCTTAAATAACCAATTATCATTGGATGTTACGGCATTGTTTTTACTCGTCTTCATCCCGACAGCCTTCAACTACATGGTTGGTTCCCTTTATCGTCATGGTTTAATGTGATCTATAACAAAAGGCGACGAGTGCCCACATAGTTTTTGAAATTCATTAACAGAAAACAACGAGTTTATCAACATTTAATTGCACATAATTTTACTTAATTGGTCTGAAAACGATTTGCTGTAATAGTTTGCCTTTGTCAGTGACAGGCAGAACGATTCAACACTTGATGGCAGCAGACTGCTATGAAAACTACTAAAAGAGCAACACATAGCTGTTGATGAGATCTTCAAGTGTGTCTTAATTCAATTCCTGCGAGTATATCAGTGACGTGTTCAACTTAACAGGCATAGATTTCATACTGAGTACCGTTCATTACTTTTGGGACATTTTTTGTTTGGTGACATGGAGTGGCTCCAAAAAGGTTATGGAATACATGTTAAGATGTCTTCAATGTTTCTAAAACACATTTTTGTCAACTGCCAAACAAATGACTTAAAATTCCCTCTAAAATATTCAACACAAGCAAAAAATTATTTAAGCAGATTTTATATTGTGATGCCAGGCCATTAAACTTTCAATGTGGGAATCAGGAGTACGGGAGAAAAAAACAGTTGCAAACTTTTTTTTTTACAGTTACTTTTTTTCTCCTAGAATGTGGAAAATAAGTTGTCTAACTCCAGGGTGTCTTCAGTTACAACTTACTTTAAAAATATTCAGTCAGATTTTCTTTCTGCTCACTGCACAAAGCCCAGTGTTCTGATGGTGAAATGATCTGATGATGGCTGCTCTTCTCACCACATTCTCCTTTAGGTGTAGAATCCAACACGTTCTTACTATCACATTGTCCTGCCTCTCCTATAGAGGGTGCTAAAAATGAGCGTGAATCTATTTTTTGCCAATTACCATAACAATGTAATAATAGGGTGAAACAATGTGCCAATTACCATAACAATGTAATAATAAGGTGAATATATTATGGGATTTTTTGGGGAATTAATGATCGAACAAAGTGGAGAGATTATTATGACAGAGTATTAGGGTCACATTGAAATGATAAAAAAAGACTAAATTAAAGTCACAATGGAAATTTATAGGGACAAAATCAAAATGAAAAGAAATGTGTCGTAAATTTATGAAGTTATTCTCGTAATTTAACCCTCAATGTGACTTGGACCTTTAAATTTACGACTTTGTTCCAACAAACTCACATTTTTAACCTTGTATTTTTACGTTTGTATTTTTTTAGCTTCAACATGTGAAGGTCAAAGATATTGTACAAATACAGCATTGTTATCAGAATAGATTTTTTTTAAATCAATGCAGGACAAATGTGAAAAAGACAGATGACAATAAATAACATATACCGTTTTTTTCGAATTAATTAGCATTTCTAATCAAGCTCGTTTTCTGCCACTACACGTGATGACATTTAATCAAATGACGTTTAAATTTGCAGCCAGTCTTAACGAATTCAACATTGGTGAGTGAAGGGCTTGTTGAATTAGTCTCCCTGACAACACTTTGACAGCCTTTATTAATTTCTTTGTTTGTCTGGGGTGCTGTTTGTGTACACACACACACACACATTTGTCGATTGTTAGGAATGTGAGTGTGTGTGTTCAGTGTGTTGGTTCAGGGTATTCTTTACTTGACTCGCAGCCGTGGCCCTGGAGACAGAAACACCGCTCTTTCTTTCTTTCTTTCATTCTTTCTCTCTTTCATTCATTCTCTCATTCCTCCCTCGTCTGGCCATCTCCCCGGACCCTGCCATGCCTCCATCCAGCTCAGTCTGAGCAGCTGCGCACAGTTCGGTGAGGAGTTCAGTGCGCAGAGGGTCTGGACGGAAGAGCACCCTGCTCCGTGTTCTCTCTCTCTCTCTCACTCACTCTCTCTCTGTCTCTCTCTTTAATTCACAGGATGGATCTACACTCATAACGCATCACAAGTCCTCACTTCAGCAAGTTGTCGGTTCTTTTATTCCGGACCGGGGTAGGAGGCTGAGGACAAACCTTCCTTCTCTACAAAGAACAGGATTTTTCCCCCCGTTTATCTCGTTCTCATCTGAAAACCTCCACCATGAATCCGACCGGGCTGCGTTTACGCGCCGTGCTGCTGCTTTGCTTCGTCTCCTCCACGGCGTGCAATATGTTCGCCTTCACCGAGGAGCCCTCGGACAGAGTGGGGAAGGGTGACGGCTACTGCAGTCGGATTTTACGGGCACAGAGCAACCGCAGGGAGGAGAACGACGACTTTCGCCTGCGCGTGGAAGGAGACCCGGAGAGCTACCAGCCGGGGAACACCTACAGAGGTGAGGGCTCTCCGTCTTTGTCTGGGTTTTACGCACAGCGCGGTTGTTGGCACAGTGTGCGCCTGGACAAACCAACTCCGGTCTGGACTCAGGAGGCTGTGGGAACTTCGGAGAAGTTTGGAGAGAGTCTTATTTTGACAAATCTCCAACTTTACTGTACTTAACAGCAGAATGACAAAAAAAAAATCACTTACAGCCCATTACTACAGCCATTATTTGGCACACCTTTGACGTCATACGCCGTCTACGCGCAAGCACCCTGGTAATTAGGGTGGTATCGAATAAGGAACCACATGCATTGGAAACAGGAGTCTCACCACTGTGGCCGTAAATACCAGTATAGTAGTATAATACAATATATAAGTATATGGTTAACTTATTATGACACTTAAAACCTATAAACCTGGAACTATGGTCTAACTTGACTGAAATATTTTGACCAAATATGTGTTGGTGTTCACTGCCATGGTTGTTAAAACTATAACTGCTCTGTTTTTACTTTAAATAAAACGTATCGACACATGTACAGTCCCACCTGTTGTACATCCCCTACAAATTCATCAAAGTAATTATACTTTGTTTATACTTTTCACATTATGTTGAATTTATGAATCGTTTTGTCAGAAAATAAGACGGTAGTTCAGAGGAATTTCTTGACATAACATTAAATATACATGTCTTTATATATATATAACAAAAAAGGCTAGTATTACGTTGAAAATTATCTCGCAAGAAGATTTTTCCCTTTGAAACATATCATTTTTCAACACACATTAAAATGTTTACCTTGGCTGTAATGTTGTGCTCAGTGCACCGTGCTGAAGGATAAGTGGCATCTCCACCTCATACTATCTATTCTGACAAGCATTCCAACAACAGCCACAGAAATTCATCTAAATCCATCTTCTGCCGTTGGGCACCAAAACAACTGATTCACTTACATGTTCAAATGGTCAGTTTTTCTCAAAACCTTTTCCTGACATAATATCAAGAATTTGAACATAAATCACGAAACGGTCACATTGAACATTGAAAAAAACAAAACAAAAATTACTTTTCTGTTGCAAAGACTGGACTAAAACTGTCAACATGCACAGGAAATTATCAAAGTTCAGCTTTTAACACTTCAACCAACTGGAGAATAAAATTCAAAGGATTCTTGCGATAAGCGAATAGTCCAATAGAAAAGAACTGTTGCAAGCTCGGCTAGCACACAAAAGACTAAACATTAATCGTAGATCAATCGTGGTGTTTTCATGGTAAACATTTCCAGGCATTTCCCTGTTTTGTCATCATCAAAGTTCGGCATACTGCCTCTGCCTCACTGCCAGGTTGTAAACACTCTGAATCAAATTAAGGGCGCGTGTGTCATCACGCAAACACATCATGAAGCAAATGCATCTGTGTAATCGGTTAGCAGAACCGTTGGGCAGGCAGACAAACGGTTCCTAGGAACAGTGGAGAGAGTGTGAGCAGGAAGCAAGGGGCTGGGAAGTTGCATTATTTTAATTAAAACTCTTATCTTCACAAAATGATTCATTTTCAAGTCAATTCTCCAAACGCTGATAAAGTTGTCAAGTGTGCCAAATTTAATATCCTGCAAAGTCAATGGAGAGTCTTTTATGCTCGGTTGAATTTGCAAAGTCTATGGAAAAACTTCTGCTTAAAAAATTCTGTAGAAATTCTGCTCAATGGTTCAGAAGGAGTCATGATAATTATTGTTATCTGATTCTCAGCAGCAGGTGAAGTGGTTTGGATTATTTATTTTATTTTTTTTAAGGAAAACGTCATCAGTAAGTGTCAAATTTCTCCCGTCACGTTCAAGAAATGTTCAGTTATTTTTAAACGCGGCTCTTAACAACTCTGGCAAATGAAAGGCCCATTTAAGCCTCTTGTGTGGAATGATTGTACTTCAGCGGTTTCCCCATCTGTCTATTGATGGCTGATTTTTCTTTTGTTTGTTCCCCTTCAGTGACGGTGACTGCTTCTCGATCTGCCTACTTCAGAGGATTCACTCTCATTGCCCTGAAGGAAGGGGCAGAAGGGGACAGTGACGAGGACTATGCTGGGAATTTCCAGGTAATAAAGTGCTGAGGATTTGAATGTTGATACATTCTTTAAGGCCTGGACATCAGGCAAAAAAAGTAGCTTCTTACTGAGCGGAGAAAAGCCCACAAATCCAAGGTAGAGCGTAAGATTCACCTTGTGGTATACACTAAAATATATCTCTGACTTTTGGAGCAGCACCACAGCTGGTCAGATGAGGCTCACATTAAGAAATGTGCACTTATCTATTAATAACTATTATTATCAACTGGGGACGGCCTGATCTGATTATTCAGGATAATTTAACTGTGCGACATGCTGTGAACAGGGACAGCAGCTCGCAGCATAGAAAAGAAAGTGTCGGATTGATGTCGGTATCGGCAGATTCTCTAAGTTACAGTATCAATATTGGTATCGGACATGAAAAAGTTGTATCGAGCCATACTGATTACAATCTATAAGTATATTAAGTATATATTTTGTATTTTTTGTTATTTGCAAATAATTTGTCTCTGTCTATGCTACGGTGACAAAACAATCAAATATTCTTCCACTATGTGGCAGCGGATAGCTACAAAGACTGAACTAAACTAAAACGAAGAGAAACTCAAAGCTGTTGAAGAAGGTTTTTGTACACATCTTTCTTCAATCCCTGCAGGTATACAGGTATACAGTGTGGTGTTCAACTAAACAGGCCCGGGTTGCACACTGATAAGTAAATATTGTGTAAATGAATACTAGAAGATCATTCTGTTAAATTTCATATACTATATGTGACATGTTTGTTTGGTAGTGCATCAAAGGATTTCTGTAATGTAAAATTCGGCCAAAGGTGGACGGTGAATTTTTCTCTTTCTCTTTGGTTCAGTCATTTTTTACTTTTGTTCTGCAGCTGCCTTCTTTTGATTTTCCTTTACAAATCTACCAAATTTCACGTCATAACAACCACGGAGGACAAACAAAAGGCTACAGATGCGTACAGTACCTGGCACTGAGTATAAACCATTGTCATTCTATACGAAGAGTCTAAATTCTAAATCATGGAGCCTGTTAAGATGCCTTATACTTTCTAGGTGTAATAAGGGATGCGCACACACATACAGTACACACACATCCTAGTATGCACAGACATGCATATGTGTGAGTACCTGCATGTGCACACGCTCCCACCTGTATTTAAAACCTCCATATTCAGCAGTTTATGGGTGATGTAATACATGTCCTGTAATGTACCATCAGCATATTTAAACGCACCTGCCTCAGAAATTTATGATGAAAACCAATCCCTCCCAGAACTCGGGATGGTGTGAGGAGAACCGACGGAGTCTTATGGTACATTTTGACGGTTCCCCGTAATATTTTTCACATGCTTTCTGTCTTCACATGTGGAAGTGTGACTCTTCTCACCTCACTTCCTTTATTAGGCCTGGAACGGGGTGTGAAGGGAGCACTCTCTGAGCTCAGCTGCATACTGCACACAGTGATGTACTGGTGTGGAGCGTGAGGAGTTGGACTCTCACCAACAGAGATGCAATTTATGTTTGTAGGAAGTGTACAGTTTGAGAGTAATTTGCATCACACAGAGGACGATCCAGCAGGAGCAGAGTGAAGAGTAAGGAGGAGGAAGAGTGATGGTTTGGAACGCTAGTTGTTGGCTCCTGCACATGTGCTGTTGGACCGAGACGAGAAGCAGAAGACATTTTTATTTAAAAGTCTTCGTGAGGTGTAAACAAATATTAATGAAATAATTATGTCATGAAACAAAAGACTAAAATACATTATCGCAGGTAAATGTTGCTTTTGATCAGGAGTTTACCCTGAAATCACTTTAAGATGAAGATCATGATTATTTTTCCCTCTGAAGGTCCTGCGTCTTTAAGCTGACTGGTCTGCCAACGTCTGTTTTTCTACCAGTCAAGGCTGGAATTTAAACAATGATGAGACGAAAGCTGCAGGAGGAAGGATTTTCTTGCAAAGAAAATATGAAACATACAGGGATGTATGGAGTCAGGAGCAGATAGATGGAGGGTTCGTGTGAATTAAGATAAATGACATGTGAAAGTCATACATAAAGGCTAAAATGCTTTTATCATTTTCCACGCCATCTATTGGGGAAACGTGGGTATTGCAGGGAAAAGTCTGGCAGGCCAGATTGCAAAACTGAATGGCACACATCCAGCCCCCGGGCCTTAGTTTGCTCATGCCTGTTCTAGGGGGTGACAAATATGTGGATCCCCCACTTCACCCCCCTCAGAGACGGTGTGTAGCTGTCTCTTCTCAGATTTGATTTTGTTTACGTGATAGTAGATTATTTCATCTAAACCACAGATTACAGTTTACCTTGAATCCTCCTCCCCCCTGAGCCCTGGTCATGCTGGTATTCCCTACGATCCTGAGCCTTGAGTTCGGGAGCACATAAAGAAAACAAGAACATTTTTATTTTGTCCTGTGTGCACCTTCCGTCTCATTACCCTGTCCTGAAGCCTCAGAGGCTTTTTTCCCTCTTTTATTTGCCCTTGCAATTGATTTCATGCTGCTGTTATTTAGTGCCAGCCTTGAGCTAAACCTGAACCATACAGCAGAGCTTGATGTGGTCTGACAGGCACACATAACATCAGGAGTCAAGAGGGGTGGTGGGGGGGCACTACATCATTTAGTCACATGGAGTCACTTTGAGGCGCACTTGGAGGACACTGAGTGACATGTGCACGGGAGCTTGGACATATACAAAGATATACACCCAGAACAGTTGGTACACTTGACTTAAATATGTATGTAAATGACGCTTACAACAGACGCCAGAGGAAAGAGAAGTACAACGGAAGAGGACACAGAAGGGACGCTGAGAAAAATGTTCTTGTTGAATACTGAACTGGCAACCACTCGCCTGCTTTACCCAATCAACCCAACCAGCTCACTCAGTGCCAGCTGCTCAATTCCAGTCATCATACATTGCTCATCTGTGCTAACTGCTAATTAGTGTAAAAATGCTAGAAGCAACTGAATGATTCAAGTGAACAGAGTTTTGGTTTCATTCCAGGGGAAGTTTTATTTTATTCCACTCTGAATTACCATGGTATAAATAATAATAATAATGTAAAAAGTGCTATAAATTAAAATTTTATGAAACACTTTAGTGAATTTTAGGAACATGAAAATACCGTAAATTGGAACCCAGTCAGTCGTGCCTAATTCAAATTTTCAGTCATTTTTTTTTTTGTTGAATAAAACTAAACTTAAATTAAAAAAAAAAGTTCTACTGATTAAATTGACACAGAGGTTGGGTTATAGTTTAATCAAAAGACTGAGAATAAATCCAGATTGGTTTTCAAAACTGGTAACAGGTTTCTGGTATCAAAAACAGGTATTTTATTGTAGGAGCTCCACCAAAGGTAAGACGATTTGGATGTCGTCCTATCATTTCCTCTATGATGGTGTTAGTCAGTCAATACATGTTTTTGTATTTTCTGCATGATAAAGTCAGGTGAAGGTAAATTGCAAATTCAAGATTCAACATATTTTTTTCTTTAAAGTTTGCCAGAGAACAGTAATTGTACCTGCTGTAGACTTTAAATTATAGACGGAATAAAAAAGTGATTTTGCTTCAAGTTAAGGTTAGTTATTTTCTCTCTCGCCTCACATTTGCTAGTGTTCAGTGTTAGTAAATGTCATCGCCGTCTCAATCTGTTCATATCAACATATCAACACGCACGCACACTCATGAACGTGCACAGTGCCTCCTTCTGGAAGTCTTGGGTGGGCTGCCTTTCAGGCTTTTTGAGAGACAGCAGGCTTTATTTAACAAACAGCTCATTGGAAATCTGCTGGTGTGCAACATCGCCGCCCTCTCAGGATAGCTGCTGACTTAATGAAAAGGACTTCTATGGAGCTCTCTGGGGAGGTCAGACATCTCTGTGTCCCTCTCTGGGTGTGCATGTGTATGTGCTTGTTAGCAGGAGTGTAAACCCACAATGCCGCTGGGCTCTTGTGAGATAAAAAAATTTCAACAACACTAAAAAAAAAAAAGGGCAAATGTTACCTGGTTGGAACAAAGTCAACGCAGTTACCAAACTACTGCACACAGAGAAAAGGCTGATACTGTTGTCTGTTTGAGCAGAACTTCAGACTTTCATTCGTGATCAATCACATGACTGTCTCCGCAGACAGCAGCAGAGAAGCTAACTGCTGGGCTGAAGAAAACACCAAAGCATCGTAGAAGTGTTGGGATTGTCACATGATGTTGTTTCTTTAAAATAACACAGTTTACTGCACTGGTCGTTGGATTCTGTGTTGCTCAAATGTCCCCACATGCCCTTAAATAGAGTAGTAGAAGACGGTCTCCGAAACAGACGGTCTCCGGCAGATTCTTGTCTCACAGGAAGTGCATCTCAAAGAGAAAAATGCTGAAGAAAAATGCAGCTAAAATTTCCACTACTGACAATTTTTCAACACGAGGACTGGCAGAAAAGTGTGCTGCGATTTTTTTTTTCTTAAGAACCTTCTACAATTGCTAACTTTTCCAGACTTCCAGAGCCCAGCTTTAATGTGTTCCCATAAGACTTCATTAGTTTTAACATGCGCAACAGTCCAGTCAGGGCAGCCGGTTAGAAACCATCTGAACATCAGGGAGGGGGTTAGGATAATCCATCAAACAGAAATAAAGGACACGGACACACACACACACACACGCCGATTCACTTTTGGTGGGAAGTCATTCATATCATGGCATGACAAAGGAAATTCTCCTCTGACAGCTTTATGGAGGGAGAGAGTTCCCCGTCTTCACTCTGTCACTTTTTATCAAACACATCCTCCGTCTCCTGACACTGAATATTAGCCTGCTGGCTGCAACCTGCTCTAATAATTTCCTTGCCAGTTTAAATCAATATGCAGCTCAGTATCTCATGTCTAAATCTGGTGATGCGATGGCAGCGCTTGTCTGGACTCCTCTGTATGACCCACAAAAATATTTTTATGCACTGTTTACTCCAGTCTTCTGCAGGCTGTCCATGTAAGTTACACACGACCTACAGTGAAGTACGAGAGCACAAGTATCTGAAGGAAACCCCCGAGGGATTAATAAAGTTTTATCTATCTATCTGTGGTTTGAACAGGGAAAAACATGACTGATTATATAACTAAGTTGTGGATGCAAAATGAATGACAAAAAAACAAAACAAAACATAAAAGTGATGAAATAATGACTATTTCATTTGAAATGAATGTTGGTTAAATTGTCACTGGTTGATGCTGCTGCTGTTATTTTATATTTGTTGATATTTTTGTATGTTTTGCCTTGTCCCAAAAGTTGTTGATTTGAGTTTTTGATAAATCTCAAATGAACAACTTGTATAAACGTGATGGTCTCCTCTAGTTGGTTTTGTTTTTGTTTTGAATTCTCCTCCTTACAGGTCGCCTCGGTGAACTAACTCTGTCCTCCTCACTCCTCCTCTACTTAAACACTATCTTGCGTCATGTCTTCATTCACATTGTCCATAAATCTTCTCTCTTCCTCCTCCTCTTCTTCTATCTTGACAACTTCCCAGTCAGAGTACTTCTAGATTTTTAGCTTTGAAGTCACGTTTCCTAACAACTGATCTGTATGTGATCTCTTTCAGATCATTGACGAAGAGGAAACGCAGTTTATGACCAACTGCCCTCCGGCTGTCACAGAGAGCACCCCCCGCCGCCGCACCAGCATCCAGGTGTTCTGGACAGCTCCCCCTAGTGGTTCTGGCTGTATCTATCTAAAGTATGTACAAAAAAACCCCACAGTACTGTTTGACATTCCAGTTAGCATGTGTTAAGGCTAAGTTGATGCAGGCCACCGATAATAGGGACGGCTTGATACCACTTTTTGGTGCCTGATAATGAAACTTGGATTATCTACCTATGCCGATATCAATAAAATAACTTCCCTGTTGTCCCTGTTTAAGTCAGGTAGCGAAAAGTTTGATTGAAGTTTGATTTTTTTGTCCAATGATTGATCCTGAAATTTTGACCAATAACAGACCGATACCGATCCTCAGTATCGGATCAAACTACCTCTAGTAGATATCATTAGAATAAGTGTTTACCTGTTGACTTGTTCACCTGTCCAGGTGTATGTACTGTGTGTCTGTTTCTATTTATCAACTGCAGAAAAGGTTTCCGACAGTCTTTAAAAAAAAACTTTGTCGGTCAACTCTCTCCGTTCACCGAGCAGCGTCGTAGTATTTTATAAAAATATTCAATTGTCTCTTTACACCATCATTTGAAGCTCTGGTCCAGAGCTGCTCGGTGCTCAATCTTCATTGGTGGTCCTCCGTGTGTGTGTTAGAATATTTGTGTTTCAGTGAGTGAACTCCACATCAGTATGTGGCAGATGATGTATATGTTGTTATCTTATCTCTGTCCCATTCTCTGTTAGACACTTTTTTCTTTAATTTGCAGTGTAGGCAGTTCTGCTCAAAGCTGAAATAGCTGTGATCTTCCACCCGAGGGATTTGTCTGTGCAGATATTCTGTAGAAATGGCAAAAAGTGCTTTCTCTCAAACTCACTCTATCTTACTTTTGTTGTTTGAGTTTTTTTTTTAAGTGCCTCGTTTTATCATTGTTCAGATTCACAACTAAATTTGTCCTCTGGATTTGACCCATCCATAAAACACAAGCAATAGGAACGAAGTGGCTTGATTAACACACGACAGGGCTGAGCGGCACTTCCTTTAACCACTAACCACAGGACGACCCTATCAAAGTGAATTCATTGACTTTACACCTTGTCTTTTTTTTATATTTGTCTCTCAATTTTTTTTCCACACCCAACGATAACAGTGTGATTGTAATTTGTACTTTTTTCCAAGACTTAAATTTAACTGTTAAAATGAAGATTGAGGTGAAACGGTGGGTGTAAAAGTGAAGTTGTTTAAATCCATCAAATCATTATTATGTTAAAGTAAATATTTATGACCAACCTAAAATGGCCACAGACAATTGGCTTTGTTTCAATGCCTGAAGGAAAAAAACAGATTTTTTTTCATGCAGTTATTTTTTATCGCGCCACAACAATGAACAAAACAGATTGTTCTCTACATGGGGCTTTTTTTTTGTAAAACTGCATTTGTCTCTGTAATTTTCTGCTGCAACCTCCCTGCCTCCACTTTAGATAAACGCTTCAACTAAATTATAGTATATAATGTGGGAGGCAGAAAATAGAAAAGACAGTTGTTTTGTGCTGATTAGATTCCATAAAGTAATTCTTTTTATTTTGTTTTAAAGCAATCCTGCCGCCATCAATTAGTTTTATTATAAAACAGAAGTTGACACAGTCTGATTGGCTCCTTTACTTTTTAATTAAATCTTTTTAATTAAACATTTCCTGCAGAACTCTCTATCTTATCCAGAGGTTCAGTCATTTAATGCTCAGCGCTCCACAGCTGTGGAAATTGAGCAGCGAGCTTTTCTACGACTATATATCAGGTCTGTGTGTACCGTAGCTCTGTTTCATTACATCCCACCCCCTGCAGGCCAAGCAGGGGTAAATTCAGAATGCATTATCAATTTTTCATTCCCACTTGGCTTCATGAAGTATTCATTACCTTTATTAGTTACACAACTGACTGACAGCAATCAATTTTCCTGCTGCGTTTCCTCTGGCCCTGCAACTGAAGGCTGATAACGGGAGAAATCTGTTGATTAATCTGGTCTGCTCTGTTGGGAAATAACAGTACAGTACAGGAAACAGGGCTTTATCATGTGTGCCACTGTGACTAACAGACTGTATGATCAGTGATTCAACTGTTCATTGGACAAATGTCGTCATGGACGCGTCGTCTCTAGGGTTTTGTTGTATAAATTCAAAGCTGAGGCTGAATTTCTTCTTTCTACCGAGGGACGTCTTCATTAGATGTGACAGATCAGAGCGGGGAGTTGTGGAATGAAGGTAATAAAATAGGGACTGTCAAAATCAATTAGTTCACCAAGATAATCGTTCCAAAAATCAGTCAGATAAAAAAAAAAAGGAAATTGATGTTATTGCACACGCAGATTGTTGAGAGCTGTATTTTATTATCCTTAATCTTTTGGCTGTTCCCTTCAGGGGTCACCACAGCAGATCATCTGCCTCCATCTCATCCAATCCCCTGCCTTTTGCTTTTACACCAACTGTCTCTCTGTCCTCTTTGACAACATCTCGAGATCTCCTCTGAGGTCTTCCTCCTCTCCTCCTCTCCTCTCTTCTGGCAGCTCCATCCATTCCCAAGATCCTTTGTCTGATACCTTCACTCTTTCTCCTCAGCACATGACCAAACCATCTCCACCTCTCCTCTCTAACTTCATCTCCAAACTGCTCCACCTTTACTAACTAACTCCCAGTGAAGATCTCAGCATCTTCAGCTCCTCCACCTCCAGATCAGACTTTTATCTGTCTCTGCACCATACGTCATAGCAGATCTCACTATTGTCTAATAAACCTGACCTCTCAACATTCTGGCTATTCTTCTACCAAAAGCCGTCCGCTCCTTGGTCCTGCATGAGTTGAGTCTCAATATAGAAAAAGTTTCAGATTTTTTCAGAAGTTTGACAGCCCTAATACATATGTCTGAAAAACAAAACAAACAAAAAACCTCCCTCCCCTACGTGCGTCAGTGTTTTTGTCCAGGAGCGGTCATGTCACCCTCAGTGAAGTGATAACGCCATGACAAGGAGTCATCGTGCTGTGTGGCCGGAATGACAGTAATCAATAATTATATCTCGGCAGTCCGGACAACACGTATCGATGTTTTATTCCACCTTTATTTAGAGGAGTGATAACTATCCATTTTCCTTGTCACTCTGCTCTCCGTTTCCCCTTGGTCAAATCTCTGCGGTTCATCTCCACGACCTCGCCTTTCAACAGCCTCAGAGCCCCCCCCCACCCCCCACTCTGCCTCCTTTTTATCTTCCTCTAGTTTTCATCTTCTAGAGCAATTCATGGTTTGACTCACATCAGCAGACCGATGGCAGAATAGAACTCAGGGAATAGAAATAGAAATAGAAATAGAAACAGGGAACAGATTGAAATCCGGAGCGAGCAGAATAGAGACACATGAGAGTGAAGTCAGTCCAGGGACAAAGGGGGGAGAGAGGGGAGGGAGGGGTGGCCAAATGTATAAATCCTTACTGCAGACGAGCTGTTAATGTTTGCTGCTGTTGCTTTAACCCTGGATGTTATAAAGGTGTTTGTAGTCCCCTGAGCAGCAACACCACAGTTTTAATAAAGACTTATTGATTCAAAAAAGAGTGTATCTCCTGTAACTGCTCAACAGGCTCAACGATTTTATCTCCCCGGGGTACGTTATGGGGATTCAGGGTGTTAGAGTGTCAATCTGTCAGGGTCTCCACAATCATTCATATCCTGGAAAAATAAAAAAAGCAAATCTATTTCACTATATATGTCTATATATGTTGATACATGTATAGTGAAATAGATTTGCTTTTTTCACTACACAGTATACAGTGTGACATATAATAGATTTCTTCATCCAGTACAATGGGAGTTACACACTGTGGTGTGGAAACGTCTAATATGGAGAAATCATCAGGAGTGACCATAATGGACAGGACTATAAATGAGCGAATGACAGTTGAGGTTCAGTGGTTGGAAATAAAGAGGTAATCTCAAAATGGTTTAGACACATGCTGAAAGGAGAGGATCAACATAAAGGATGAAGGACCACGGAGCAAAGCTGGAGATTTAATTTTCTCTACTTTGGCTAACACATTTCTCCCCCCACCCCACCCTTCTTCCCTTTCTCATCATCCTTAAGATTTGTCCACCAACTATGGCTCTAAGACAGAGTAGCTACATGTGTTATTTCATCACACTGTGGGGAGAAAATATATTTTTCTTGCAAACACTCCTTTACACTATGTGCCAAATGTTATCGCAGTACCTAAATAAGAATAAAGAGAAGAAACAGAAAATAAAAATATGACTTCTAATTTAAGTCGTTGTAGCAGTATGTGAAGGCAGTGAGTTTTATTGCTCCTTGTGCACATCTCTGTTTGTTCTGAGTAGAATGGGATTCATTCTATTAGAGTACACATGGTTATTATCTTCATGTTTTTTAAAATATTGTTGTGATTGTCAGCAAACCGTTTTTATTGATCCGAACTGAGATCTCAGGACTTAATGAGTTATAAGAAGCCAATAAATCTCAGTGAATACGTCTAAACGTGATTGGGAATGTTTTTCATTTTGTTTTAATTGTGCCGAGCTACATTAAGAGGAATTTTTATTACTCTGACCTGAAACGATTTAAAAGTAATACTTCATTTCTCAGGTTTAGTTCATAAAACAACAAAGACATTTATGTTATCTGCCATAAATATTTTGATTACATCAGCCAGTTCCAACTTATATTTAAACTGGCTAAACTTGTACAGAATACAGTTGAGTATTCATTTATTAGCACCAACCTTAAAAAGTTTTAATATTTGTTATATTCTTTTGACATCTTAACACGTTCAGGTTATTAAAATCTTATAATAAGAATTATAAGATCTGTCTCGAAAAAATATTTTCTCACATTGTACAAATTAAAAGTGTCAAGGACAAACAAAAACAGTTGAAATTATCCCAGTGGAAGTAAGGAAGCTTAAAACCATAATTCATATGAGCAGATGAGATCCGTTACGTTACCAAAAAATGTTAAATCTTCACACATGACGTGTGAAGAAAATCACGTGACATAGTGAAAATAAAAGTTTAAAAAAATGGAGTCTCCATCTCCAGGAGAGTAGAAGTTGGACAACCATGTGTTTTCTGGAAGCAGAGACTGAGAAACCATCATCATAAAGCCTGTGGCATCAGTGTACATGTGGTAGACAAATAAAAAAATGATTGCTTATATTAGAGCTTATCCGAAGAGCACAATTTCCTGGCCCCCAGAGGCAGAGCACGAGCCTGTTTTTCTCTCTCTATTTCCTGGAAACGTCTCCCTGTAAAACACCACGGTTATTAAGAAACAGCACATCTGCTCTGAAATTAGAAGTCCACGCTTCTCAAGTATAAAAGTTTCTGTGAGTCATATCTGGACCCAGCAGTGCTGCTCTGCTCCAGTGGTCAGCTGCAGCTACAGTAATTGATGGAGAGGCTCAGTCTGGTGGTTGGGCTCCATCAAAGGTTAGAGAGTGATGACAGGGTCAAGGCAGAGATCGACTCAACGAGATTTGACTGGAAACGTCTCACGCACTAATTTGTAGTGTTTTTAAAGGGTACACTTACAGCAAGCCAGGTTTTTTATTTTTGTTTTTTTGTTTTCCGTCTGTTTCTGTTGTGTACTGTAGTGGTGCACAGCTTGGTGGCTGTTGTTGAAATCCTTCCTGCACAAAATAATGATTCAGGGCGAGCAGGAAATCTGATTACACCTTACACAGAGAAAGTGATGGTGCTAGGTCTCGGGAAATAGAAATATTAACACTGTATATATTATTGAATTATCGATTATCGATTCTCACGAGTTTCAATACTAGTTAATAAATCAAAAAAGTGCATGCGTCACTTCTACATCTTTTATGGAAACTTACTACATACAGGTCATGTTA
Source organism: Cynoglossus semilaevis (assembly GCF_000523025.1). Taxonomy (NCBI): domain Eukaryota; kingdom Metazoa; phylum Chordata; class Actinopteri; order Pleuronectiformes; family Cynoglossidae; genus Cynoglossus; species Cynoglossus semilaevis. The sequence goes on along the minus strand of NC_024311.1, from coordinate 14,129,338 downwards.
AATTGAACTCAACTATTCCATGTCAATATTGATATCTGTATTGAAAAATTGACAAAAAAGTAAAATCAAGTCGAATCAAAAATTCTACACATAAACAATTATGGTATCGCCCATTAATAGTATCTGTACACACAGTATACCTAACAGTGTGTACGGGTCAAAGGTCAGTGGTCAAGTGGTCATCCTGTCATATTCAAATCCCATTTTTTTATTTCAACTTCTTAGTGTTTTTCTCTCTTTCTTCTACACCTTTTCATAAATTCTTCTTTGTCATCTCCTTCTTCATCTTTCATCTCAGTTCGTTGTTGACACTAGAATGGGCCACATCTCCTCCAGGACTAGTCTAGGACTCCATAAAGTGGGGATTATAAATAAGTAATTTCGTCGGGGCAGATTTTCAACCAAATAAATTCAGATGCCAGACCTTTCCTGTGACTAAGAACCTAGAGGGTACCGCAAATTTGGACCAAAACATATGGATATGTTGAAAAGTAGTGAAGGTTTCCACTACGTCAATACACATTAAAATATATTCAAATTAGCCTGAAGTTTGTGAATAAACAAACGCAGATGATTTCCACAGATAATTTCACATTTCTTTGTTTTGAGAGGCCTGTTGTTGTATGGACACAGCTCCTGCGGACATGTGGTGATGTGGGCTGCAGGTTGCTAGGCTATGGCATGTGTCGAATTCCAATTTTGTCCTTTGTATTTCTGATTACTCACATCATGTTTTTAAATGAATATGACCGGGCCAATCCGAGGTGGTCTGGGGGCTGCATGTGGCCCAGGGGCATTTAGACATCCTGCCTAAAGTTAGTGAATGGAGCATGGAACCCCAGATGGCACCTGCGGACACACTCCTGTGGGCCGCACTCTTCATTCAGACCCCGGTGTGTTTTCCTCTGCCCACAGAGCCGGCGGACTCACGTCACATGGTGTAGTCACCGTTGCGGCTTTTCTCTTTTATCTTTCCATTTGTACACGGGAAGCAATTTATTTGTCATTTCCCTCTGGCGTTTGATGGTGAGGACAGCGCAGTGGTGCTTTGATGTCTTATCACCGTGAAACAGTGTATTGGTGATCAGATGAATGTCACAGTGTCGGCTGTCAGGGCGGTGTGTTTAGTGACACAAACAACTATTGTTGGCATAACGACTGGACCGAGTCAGACGGACTGAAGGATGGAATACTGGTTACAGAAAAAAATAAATAATTGAGGCAATTAAAAAAAAAGCTTGTTATTGAGTAGGCAAAAAAAACAGAAAAAAATAAATAATTGAGGCAATTTAAAAAAAAAAAGCTTGTTATTGATTAGCCAAAAAAATAGTAGGATGAAAATGTATTTTAATTTAATTTAAGTTATTGAAGAAGCAGATGGGAATAACTGAGGCTTAAATAGATGAAACAAAACGAACAAAAGCATCAGTTTTGTGCTCCTTTAATGACTTTTTTCACCTCCTATTCTTTAAACCACACGCGCACACACACACGCACACACAGTGTGCACTCTTGGCTTGATTGGGATCGGTGATGGCATGGATCCGGTGAAGTGAGATAGAATTTAAATTGGATGTTAAATAAGCATTACTCCACTTGATTGTCTGGCTGGCCGTGTGAAGTGAGCAGGCAGTGAGGCGCTGTGCCTGTAGATATGAGAAATTGGGGTGAGATTGAATTAAAGTGTGAACAATTAAAGATGTGCGTGTGGTCTCGTGTCCCTCACCCCGCTCTTACCCTCCCCTGCACTTTCCTCACCCCCAGAGTATAATTGTGAACCTCCTACCCTCCTCCTCCACACTCGCTTTTACACCACCATTATAATTTCTTAAATGAAAATGTGTGACATGTAAAGGGGGCGTGTCCAAGAGAAAAACACAGTCGCTGTGGTCCAGTGGTCGGAGGACTGGCTTGTTAACAGAGGGCTGCAGGTTTCAACTGAAATGTTCACTTGTTTTCAGCAGTGGTCAAAGGTTAATATGGAAAAAATATCCAGAAAAACTTGTTTTCAGCAGTGGTCAAAGGTTAAACGTGTGTATATGTGCGTGAATGTAGTTTTTGTTTTTATTTGTGACTAATCCAAATGATGGAGTTAATATGGAAAACATATCCAGAAAAAAGTATTCTTCTTATTCTACACCCAGACAAATATATGCTGTGTTTCAATATACTTTTATATGTCCCGCCTTATACGCAGCAAATGTACCTCTGATTGGCTCTTGCACTTTATTGTTCTACCTGTTTATATGACGACATCAGTTCTAATTGGAATCTAATTGTGCGTGGCATTTTTTCTTGGTCTCAGTTTTATCCATTGACAAACACAGATCCCAGATCCACGATGACTTCCTACAGTATGTTCACATCATTTTCATACCAGAAAGAAAGGCTTTGGACTGGGTATAAGGTGAAAATAAGAAACAAAAAAGTGGATGGAAAGTGGAATTAAGAGATTCAGATAGAGTGGGTAACATTAATTTAATTTAATTAATTAAAGAGCCCATATATATATATATATTTACTAAGTTACATTTTGCTATCCACAGTAAAATATTGTTAGGTGTAAAACTATATTTCTCAACTATGTTAACATTAATTTAATTTAATTAATTAAACAGCCCATATATATATATTTACTGTATATTTACCAAGTTACATTTTGCTATCCACAGTAAAATATTGTTAGGTGTAAAACTATATTTCTCAACTATGTATCACTTTTGTAACTGTTTTTTTTTTTTTTGGTGGGCGGGGGGGGGGGGTAAAACTTCCCTTTGCTGAACAAAGCTTTTATAGAACTGTGTGGTAGTCGATGCTTTGGGAATAGCTTTGGAACATTTTCTTTATTCCTCTATTTTTAGGTGCTGCTGTATTTTGTTTGTGATCGTCTCTCCATCCACCAACCTGATCTTATACAGCGTATCACTGCAGCCTAATGCAGCTGTTCCTTTTGTGGTTTCGTGTGGAGACAGTGAACACCCTCCTCTGAAAAACGCCCTATTTAGACACGTCCCTGTGGACTTTCATACCTACTTTGTGGGTGTGTTGAAAAAAAGATTATCACAAAAGAATCTGTCCTTATTCTCTGTTCTTCAGCAGGTCAGGGGCTGATCTGAGAGACACTATTTTTTTGTGCATGTTTTATATATATTTATATATATATATATATATACAGACACATTTGAACATTCCTGCCAACACATTTTTCAACTTTCTCTCCTTGTCTTTCTCTTGCTTCAGAGCCAGCATTGTGCAGAAGAGAATCATCTATTTTCAGGATGAAGGTCCACTAACGAAACGAATGTGTGAGAAAGGTATGGAGTTAAACATCAATCATCTCTTTCTATTTTCTGCCCCGTTTCTTCATCGTGTCGTGACTGACAGCCCTCTGTGTCACTCTGACATGTGAATGATGGCAAATGAGCGTGACCAACATCATGAACTAATCTTCTACTTTCCTAATGCCCTTCTCTTTTGTTAAAGCTGCCATCTTCTGCATGATTGCCACCGCTCTCATTTCCTGCCCACACTTAAACGCAGGATCCCAATGTCCCGGCTTTAATGGACTCTCTCTCTCTCTCTCTCTCTCTCTCTGACTTATTTCCATTCATCACTGCTCTTCCCTCATCTTCTCGTTTATCTGCAGAGTCACTGTACGGAAACATTACGGAGAAACCTCTGCTCGACTGCTGCGCCTGTGGAACCGCAAAGTACAGAGTCACCTTTTTCGGGAACTGGTCGGAGAAAATTCATCCTAAGGACTATCCCCGTAAGAACACACTCCTCTGCATTTCCTTTTTATAAATGCCTGCAACAAATCTTCCAGAAATTGGGAAAAGGGGCGGAGTTAACACTGATACAAACTCTGCAGGACCTAGAAAGTTTTTGATCATTTATTGAACACTCTCCTTTTCACCTGCAGTCACAGTGCGTAGGAAATGCCAATGGTTTTTCCCACTTGCCTGGTTTAGCCTCATGGCTGCTAAGCACCGCTGCTACTGGGACGTGATGTCCGTATAACCTTGAGATAAACTGCTGGGATCTGAATGGACTCCAGGATTACTCTGGCTCTCTTGTCTAAATCAGGCCGTTGCCTGTTGGATCAATAAAGTGTTTAGAGTGGAGTAAGATAAACCCCGAGATCGAAGAGAAAACCCTAATTTACTGCGTGGTGTAGGAGGAGTCAGTTTGTGACACACACACTGGTTCTTCAGCCCTTACCCAAACTTTAACTATGTTATACCCTAATTCTTACCCCAACTCAATCTAAGACTAAATCTTGAAACTCAAAAGAATCTCCCACCCAGCAGGGACCACCAAAAATGTCCTCACGGGGACAAAGTCACACCACAATGATAATATTGTCCCTAAAGATGTCCCTCCAGTATCATTTTGCCAGGATTACACACAGACACAGACACAGCAGGTGGATTAACATAGAAGAGAACAGAACAAAGCGAGAGCTCACTGTCTCATCTGATTTGTTGGACTCTAAAGATAGGCTTCACCTTGTTCAATGTCATCCACTAGGTAACTAGTCATGATTAACCTGCCCAGATTTAACTGCATGTTGTTAACGTTCATTACTACATAAAACCCAGATTCAAACGGGTCCAGAAAGCAGCTCTTGGTCCAGTGCTCCAAACCAGAGTTTGCCCTTTTCTGTTCCCAAACATTTGCCACTCTTTTGCATGTCATTATTCTATTTTTAGCAGACGTCCTAAATGTGCAGCAGCCATTGACCAGTTCTGAGACACACATTTCTAAGACCCCAAATTTTCCAGCAAAATGGGCCAAATAGCTAAGCTAGTGCTGATAACCTTGACGGTTCTCTTCCCATTCTTCCTTTTCTCTTCCGTCCGTGTACGTAGTTCTAGCCGAACATGCGAACATTTTAGTATTGATGCAGAAGAGAGCAGCAGAAAAAAATAGTTACACGAGAAAGATGCCGTACGCAACCGGACCAGACTAACCTGAAAATATATGCAACAATACATTTTCTTTTAAGGACAAATGACCTACAATTAAAACTTAATGACGTGACCTTTAAAATCCTCATTACAGACAGAGCTCAGTTATTACTGTTGATGCTAACAGACAGTGATTTAAAGTAACTCTACATGAACAGAAGTCAGTAGAAAAATGGTTCCGAGGTTGTACACAGTGTAAATAAAAGAATAAAAAGTAGGTTGTACACAGTGTATGGAGTCTGACCCAAAGTCTGAACCAAAACATTTGAAAAAATAAAAGAATAAAAATCAGTTTTCTGAATCAGTCCATTACAGACCTGCATTATTTACAACTGGAAGTTGGACTTGCAGTTAGCCAGTTGGACCGAGTTGTTTACTGACACCACAAATCCAGTGAATAGTAGCCTTGATTTTGTCAAAGACTACGTTCCACTTCCAAAACCAGGCAAGCACTTCCAGATGTGTACCACAGATATGTTTAGCTAGCTGGCTAATTTCAAAGTCGCTAAAAGCTTTTTTTTGGTTTCTCATGGTAGCCTACAGCTACTACTCAATGCTATCGCGGCATCAGTTAGCATGTCCTTCTTAAACCCTATATTTTTCTGGTTTATCCTTTATCCTTAGGGAGACACCATAACTGCCCTAATCTGGCAGGGTTTACCCTTTTATTGTGCCCTGCATTAACGCATAAATATATGTGATCTGCTGCGATTCGTCCTGTTTCCACTTGGCAACACCATGACACGTCAGACCAAAGTCATTGAAAAGACTAAACAGGCCCAAATATGGGTCGTTTTAGGTGACAACCAGATTACACTTTGCCAAGGGCACTTCCTGTTAGCCAGAAAAGTCCAGCTATGTGGGTCACATATGCAAGTTTACACAAGTTTATAAATATACAGTACATACAATGAGAGATTGGTAATAGTTGTTTTTATATACACAAATAACATTTTTGAGAGATTGGTAATAGTTGTTTTTATACACAAAGACCATTTAATATAATGTATATTTTGTACCTTAGTAATTCATTTTACACAACATTTTCATTTTTTTTAAATGAAATTATTTTAAGCATTTTTGAGCTAAAAGAGCTGGATCTTTTCAGTGAGCCGAGCCATAACAGCCGTCTCTCTTAAAATAGCGTGAATTCCCATCACTAGAAATGATCACTTCACAATTCCAGTTCCCAGAGAGACCAGTACTGCGACAATTAGTACTCCTCCTAACGGCCCTGTACTGCATGTTTACAACTGACGCTAAAGCTGATCCATCCCAGAGCTGCAGGTTAAATTAATTAATCCTCACTGATGTGGCCTACACCAATACCATGGACTGTTGGCCTCAACCCCACTTTGGTTTAAGAGCTATATAACCATGTAGGAAAGTGATGTTGTAAATGTAAAAGACTGTGTTGACTGTAAAATTCCAGCAATCTTTTAGCCTAATTACAGACTTTGATGTCTTTTCACTGGAGATGGGACATCTACCCGCATGGAAAGTGTATGTTTTATGTTTATGGCAGCTGTAAAATCATCAGTCTGTTTCCCGGCTGATGAATCAGGACATTATCTCACTCCAAACACATAATGTTGTAGAAGGCAGGGGGATAATATGAACGTAAGACGGTAATACAGCCATATGGGACGCTCACACCGACAGGGAAATCACTCTGGCATGTTTATGGTATATCAGGATATATTCATTTTCAACCTCAGGTGATTGATTCCACTGAGATCCTGTGTTTTGAAGGGGGAAAAAAATCAAGTGCTTAAACGGATTATTTTGTTTTTCTCTCTTTATTGTCAGGGCGTGCGAATCACTGGTCGGCCATTATTGGTTCGTCCCACTCTAAAAACTATGTGCTGTGGGAGTACGGCGGCTTCGCCAGTGATGGAGTGAAACAGGTTGCTGAGCTGGGATCTCCTGTTAAAATGGAGGAGGAGATCAGACAGAAGGTAAGATTCTTCACAACAGGCCAGGTCTGGGCAGGGAGGAGGGTTTGAAACCTGGACAGTTTGATCATGATCATGCTAATCTCTGCTTAACATTACCACGCCTGCTTTATACATCTGCCTTACACGCAGAGGGTTCAAGCCCCAGAGCAGCTACAGAACTACATACTTAACGGCGCCTCCTGTGGCAGCCTGTGTCTGTTGCAAAGAATCACACTGTGTATTTCCCGACAGTGGGACTTCAGTTTAATTCTAATTATGCAGTGGTGTTAATTATCATAGAAGGAGCAGGTGGCTTTGATCAGAACCTCGGACATCCATTTGAACAGTACGCTTCTTTTTTTAGAGCAGCACAGGAACCTTGTCGGCCGCAGCAGTGTGTGTGTGTGTGTGTACACCGGTGTTCATGGTTGGATGAATTGCTCTGACACTGTTGTCCCGTCTGATTAGCGCTTTCAAGCATTCATGCTATTCTTAGCCTTCCTTGATATTTGCTGCTTACGCTGTACAGATGCACCAGACCGTGGTTGGAGCTGAGAGTGGAGGGCTGCAGCTGGAGCACAGGTGGAGGTGCTGTGGTGTCATTTAGAATATCAGCCACTCGTGTGTGTGTGTGTGTGTGTGTGTAGATCATGTCATTCAAACAATGTTCATAATTATTTTCTTAATTAAGTGAGTCTTGTCATGATGTTGAAATTGAAAAGGTCGAATTATGCGGCCTACACTCGGTCTACATCACCATGGTGGCGCTGCGTGAGTTCCGGCCCACACTGTGGATGCAATTACTGCCTTTTTTATTGAACTCCAAAACTCATTTTCACCCTTTTCCTTTTGTATGATTCATAAAACAAGCAGCAGATTTCGACATCTCTTCTTCTTCTATTGTTCTTCTGTCAGTCTGAGTCTGAGTTAAAATAAACCGTCCAAATGGAGCAGATGTTCCTGCAGATCATTACAGCAGTGGGGTCTCTGTTTACAGTACACACAGGTCCATTTACTAGTAATCAGTCAAAGTGGTGAGGATGATTTCCTTTTCAGTGGTTTTTCAAAGTACTCGATCTTTTGTGCACACCTGTTAATACTGCAGTAATACCCATAAAGTCCAATCCTTCCTAGTCACAAAAGGTCAACACTACAGTAATCAATCAATTAACACGGTCACAGATGCAAAGCTCTTCAAACTGTTGAACACATGCAGATCTGGTTTGGTTCTGAGGACAATAAAGCAAAAAAGCAACACTATATCAAAAGTAAACACCAGGGGTCAGCAGTCGTATATGTCGGAGGAATAGAAATACTTTTTTTTTTTACAATTATTATTTCATGTTTGTTTTGAAATCCAGTTGCAGTCCTGACTGGGTGGTTCAACGGGTCAGATTCAGCCCCTGACCGCCAGTCACTAGTGTACACCTTATCGCCACCTACTGGCCTAATCGTTATAAAAACACATTGGTTTGGAAAAGAAAAAAGATAAAAAAATCCATTGAAACAGTTTTTGTTCCATTGTGAACCGAAAACTATTGTTTTAACATCAATGTGAGACCGATCTGTTTGGTTGACCCCCGCCTCACCTCCCCCAACTCCGACTCCAAGGATTCCACGTTAAGGTCCAGACCAGTTGTGAGTTAGAATCCTAGTTCTAATCACCAGAGCAACAAAGTCCAATCAATTTTCAATTTTTGTTGATGATCATTGGTGCGTCATTTACTTCAAAGGCACCGAATGAATTGAATTTATTGTGAGGCTTAATTTTCCCTCACAATCGACCGCAGGCATGTGCACTAATCAGTGTCTGCTGAGTCAATATTCTGATGCCGAGAGTTAGGTTTCATACTCGTGAAGGTGAAACGTTCTGCTCTGTTCTGTAACAGTCATTGAAGAACTGAAAGCAGAACATGAGGAGGTTGGACTCTACAGCGCATGAAGAATAAAAAAGTCACTTTTTTTATGTCTTTGTCTCGCCTCAGAAAGAGAGATGTCAGGAGTAATTATTCATTCCTGAGGTGGGATTGGCTGACACAAAAATACCGGGTGATAATTACACGAGCGATCAATACAAGACTTGATTGGTCTGAAACTAAGCTGCATGGAATTATTTACTCTGTGTGAAGAGGCGATGAATCATTCCCTTGAACGTCTGAAGGCCGTCTGTGCAGTGAGAATTAGAGCACTTTCCTATTGTTGCACCGTTCGGTGTCTAACATCGCTCAACTGAGAAAGCGACTTTCATTTCTTTTGGTATTTTTCCACTGGAAATGGAGTCTTATTCACACAACCATAATGTTTTAAAATAAAAAGTAAAAAAATAATAATAATACAATTTTCAGTCAAGAAATGTGTTTGGATTTGTAACGTGATTCATTTGACTAATTAATTATTACGGTTAAGCCTTTAATCTGACAGCCTTTGTTTCTTCTTTTTAATCTTCAGAAACAAAGATGTAAAAATAGAAGAATATGTCATTTTCCTAATGAAATTATTGTGGTTTAGTTTTGTAAAAAAAACAATAGAAAATAAAAGGAAATATATAAGGAAATACAGTATATATACTATACACTGTAATGTACTGAGGAAATACAGTATATATACTATACACTATCTGTAATGTACTGGTTGTTTTTTTTATTGTTTTATTGAGCTCAATCAGGTTTATTTAATCTATTTGCAAACAAATACAATTTTAATAATAATCAAAATCAGATAGGCCTAAGAGCCACATGTGGCTCAGGAGCCATAGGTTGTGGCCCCCTGCTGGAGAGAAACAAAGACTTCCTGCACGGGAAAATGTACAGCATAAACATTGTTTTGCCAACTCTGACTCCAGAAGGCTTTCTCAAACAAAGAGGATTTAAAAAAAGAAAGAAAGAAAAAAACTCAAACTGATAAAAAAAAATAAAAAAAAATCCAAAAACAGCCTCCCCAACAAAACCGCTGAGGCTTGGACTCGACAACACCGATGACAGGATTTTCTATTATAAACCCAGAGCGAAGGTAATTATTTGACCGAGAAAATCAATCAAATGTGGAGAATTGAACATGCATTCTGAACGGCACCAAGGTGTGGAGAAGTTGTCGCCGGTTTGTTGAAAGATTGGCTCGTTAAAAGACATTAAAAAAAACTAATGATGCAGGAAAACAAGTGAGCACAAGTCGTTTAATTTCCTCTAATCTGCTGACCTTTTGCTTACAGGAAGCCTTTGTAAAGCAAGATAGAAATTCCACTGAGCTCATTATCAAAATGTCAACTAATTATATTAGCAGTTAACACGATAACACTGATCAGTGTTTTCATTCTTCAGGACAGACTTGGCTTCGCAAAAGAATGCTAATTTTCTTACATTAAATCTTAAAGTTCGTATGCTAATATTTTAGTTTGTCGTATCTTTGACTGCCTTCTGAAAACTTGTCAAGTCAGACACATATTTCTCTAGTAGATGTTGTGATGTCACTTTATGATAAATATTTCATTGAATCATCTTAGACTGGAACTTGAAGTATATGTTGCATCTCAAATACTCTCTTTACTTTGTAAAATCTGAAATGCTGCCACACATCAGCTTTTAAGATAGGGGGCGCCAGTTGTTGAGCTGTGGTGCCAGTTCAGCTGTTAACTGAACCTGGTATGTCACATTAGACAAAAGAGGCTAGTTATTGAGTTTGTATTGATTATGGATTTTTCTGAATAAATTTAAAATTGTTCAAAATTTAATCACGATGCATCAAAAAAAAAAAAAAGAAAGGAAAAAAATATATAAAATTGCCACAGCTAATCATATTCATGATTTCATTTCTAAGCAGGACAATTTTGGATTTTTATTTCACTGATAGTGTGGAAGCAGACAATTACATCTGATAAATGATGTGTGGTTTAAAAACTAAAAGTTTATCAATTAAAAATGGAGCTATCCTAGCATCCGAACAGACGAATGTGTTATTAAATCCATCTGCCATTGGAAACCACCTCCATCCAGTCTGTGACACAGCTGTGGAAAGTGCACCTTGATAAAGGATTCTGCAGGCATTTGTACAGAGCAATAATGGGGAAAAAGCCCTCCCACACTGGGAACAGGAAATAAGAGATTTCATAATCCATCTGAGGCCACAGCCCTGGTCACTGGTCCATGGAGACAGTCTCATTAAAACTTCTCATTAGGGGCAGGCTGAGCCTCTGTAATGACTGAATGCATATACAAATCACAACAATGGATCCTGGCTGCATCTCTGTGCTGCCAACTCCTCTGATAGAACCATTTGTACTCCGCAAATTGAACAGTTTTTCACATCTGGTTGAGACTGCCAAGACAATTTGTTAGAAATAATAAAAGAGAGGAGGCATGCAGCAAAGACAGGGCCAAGCAAAGAGTCAATACAAACGTGCGTCTTTGACAACAGGACATAAAAAGTCCAGCTTGGACAAATGTCCCACTAAATACATGATTTTTAAATAAGATAAGTCAAAGTCAGGCCTTTGAAAAAATCTTGGTGGAAAAAGTGAAAAACAGGAAGCAGTGTTTTTATATGAGATGATCCAGTGACGTTCCATTAATAACACTTAAATATTGAGCTTCTGTAGGGTTTCCCATTCCTACAGTGAGACATAACTCGATTTTTCATCATTCGCCTATGCTAGCGCAGTGGTAACATCATCTTCTGGGACAAACAAAGGAAGCGGATTAGATACATTCCAAAGTATGCCGTACAACCTGCGAATGGAAGTAAAAAAGTGGTCGTCTGCATATAGTGACGTATTCATCCGCTCAATTTGCCAAACTAGTTCCTTTGCAAAATTTGCTTTAATGTCATATGGAATGATGGACAAGAACTTTCTAAGAAATGTATGAGGCGGCAATGTAACCTTGAAACACTGTAGGTCGAGGATGTCGTGATTTCATATTAGATTAATCCAGAAGTTTATAATCCCACCATGCCTGCCCTTTGCGTCAATACAAAAAAATAATAACCAGCTGTCGTATACAGAACGCAGTAGTATTGCAGTGATAAGTTAGAATCTCTGTCCCTCATACAGTCCTCTTCTCTCTGTCGTCTTTTTACCCCACGTCACGTCCTCTGTGGACACCGTGTGTCTCTGTGTGTACGTGCTGCTGCATGTGGACGGCCTCGTCTCAGCTGGGTAGCAATTAGCTATAAAAGGGACCTCCCAGAGGATAAGGTCTTGACCCAAGCGTTTTAATCCAACCTTGCCAAACCGCGTCGGACCAAACCAAACCACTGTACGTTAAAGAGCGCTCAGAAATTCTTTCTGCCTCTCACAAACCCCTGATGGTCTCTGTGTCTGGTTTATTTTTTTCTACATTGTTTTCGCCGTGCCCTCTTAAAAATAGCAACTGCCACCATCTAGGAGGGAAGAGTTCTTTGGTTTTGGCTGGCAGTCCTCTAATGGTCTGTCAAGTTGGCTTTGTTCTAGCAGCAGAGATATTCCTGTTTTGGGAAAAAAGATTTATGAAAAAAAAAGAACTTAATGCCTGCCTTTCTTCCTGGGACTGTTATTATGATTGCTACAGCCACAGGCCAGTGTTGTTGTGAAATACAATGTACTTGCCAATATGTACTCTGTGTATTTCTGTGTTTATCTGATGGTGGAAGGACAACACTGAAGTTCAGAGGTGTGACTTCACTTCTGTCTGAAACTGTGACTCAGGATAAAAGCTGGATTATTGTGGCATTTTAAGCATCAGCTTTTTTTTAAAAAAAAGACGTCCCACTGTTGGGGAACTGCATTCAAAGAAGTGGAAATAGACGAACTGCATTCAAAGAAGTGGGAATAGATAAATAAGAAAATCTCATATCTTGATGCAGTTCATTTTTTGGAACTAAAAATGAAGAAAATCACATATCTTGACACACAACTAACATCCAATTAATTTAGAATTAAAAACTTAATTGGATTAGACAGATATTTTTCTGAGCTAAGGTCAATAAATTAACTCTAAATGTTGAATATATATATATAATATATAATAAATATATATATAATTAAAATACAGTTATAATTTATCTTTACTCTGCTATGACTGCCAGAGGATATTTTTTTAACCAAATTTAATTATCAATGCTCATATTTAGTAGTGTGTTGCATTAGTGTTTTTTTAGGAAAACTTTTTTTTTCCTGATTCCTATTTGAAACATCTTGTCATATTCACACACCTTCAACTTTCAAAGAACTTTGCACTTAGGTCAGATCAAAATCTTTAGCAGTTTTGGAAGTGGTTTTAACCAAAAATACAAAACATGAAAGAACATTTTTTGTACCTAATTTCAACCTCCTGAATGATATTTCAGCTGTGGACTGTTAAAAGGATCAATTAGAGCCAGCTCAAATACAAGAAAACCTAATTATCTGCCTGATCTTTTATTCATGAGTTGGCCTTGACCAATCTGTTTTCAGCACTGGCTCCCTCTACATGGGATATTGTCCTGTGTAAATGAGACAGCAGCCCATTCACTGCAATCTCCATATCATTTGATGGGTTGGTGACCTGCTGTCTGTCTCCTTCCTGCGGATGTGAAAGAGGAGGACAGTGGTGGACAGTTTGGAAAATCACCACAAGGCACTTAGAGACGAAACGCTATTTCGTTGTTCGTCGTGCAGCCCGTCTGATTTCAAACAACCTTGTACGTTTCTGCTGTCAACACATAGTAATCTTAATTACCATCGACATTATGATAGATCTACAGTTGCTCTTCACCAGTGTCAGGGACAGGCCAGTGATTTATTATCCAGAACCCCTGTCTCTGTACGGCTGCAGCTTCTGCTAAGTCCAAGTTATTACTTATTCCATTATTTTTAGTGCAGCATCGCTCATCTCTAATGTTGCATTATTTTGCCAGCAATGCATTCAAAAGCTCATTAGTTCATATAAGTGTATCTCTGCGTGTGTGTGTGCACTGCTGTACACAAATACATCGAGTACACAGGAAGGAGGAGAGCGTTAGTGTTTTTAGGTCAGGCTGACTTCACCCTGGATAGTACAGCAGACTGGATCCAAACACTGGCCACAGCAAAGGAAATTATATAACTTCACTTCAATACTTTTTGCGAGATATTAAAAAAACTGTTGTATACTGTTTATATTTTTATATGTTTATATAAGAAAATATTTTCTTTTTTCAAATTCTTTTTTAACTGAAGCCAGGTTGGACTAAGACAGTTGGGTATTCTCTATTCTCTATGTTTTTGGCAACAGAAAAAGACGCCAGGTTGGACTAAGACAGTTGGGTATATTCTCTATGTTTTTGGCAACAAAAAAGACACTTTGTACAGTGGTCCAAAATATATTTAACATAGACTTCATCGTCTTGCACATTTTAGTATGTAAATGAATGTTTTGCCTGCAGCGTGTTTTTGTTTCATATTTTCCTCCCATCAGAGATTATTCAGTTTTAATGTGTTTAAAGTCGTGGGTCGAGGAATTAATGAAGTATTCTGGTTGTCAGTCGAAGGAACAGTGCATCAGAATAAGTGGTGTCTGATAATGTACGGATGGTAAAGACACTACGTCAGATTAGGTTTACACATTTCTTTTCCCAGCGGTGACAGCATTAGCATCATCACACACCCCACAATGCAGCACAGCCTGAGGTACCAGTGACCCTCTTACAGAGCAAGTATTCAGGAAGTAAGAATGCAAGTGGGTAACAATGTAAGGAAGCTTAAAGGTGACAGGCAGCCTGAATTGGGTCATCAGTGGCAGTTACCTCAATTCATCTCTAATAATATCCCCTCGCCCTGGGCCCAGGTCTGCTGGAACTGCATGCATGATAACTCCGGCTGCTTGACGAATGAGTGTGCCGGTCTGTGCTGCGTGCTCCAAGACCGAACCGCAAAGGCTCAGACATTCTGCCATTGAGGAAATCCACGGTCAGCAAATCAATTTGAAGCGTTCTCGCAGCTCTGACTGCTCTGAGCGCGGGAGATTTTCCTGTCACCTTGTTTCCTTCCCTACGTGCTGAGATGTAAGCCTGCTTTGTTCTGCTCCGACTGAAGTGTCTTCACCTATGTAGTATGTGAACCTGCCACGATATAGGAGTGTCACTGGAGATTTAATTAGCACCTAAAGGATGTGTAAGCCTCTACACTGGGAGCTGATAACAGCTAGCTCGCATCCCAATGGAGTTTCAAAGGATTTTTTTTTACGTCTATAAATAGTTTGGAGTTTGTGCAACGGTTAGAAAGATGAGAAATCCCTGAGCTCATCTTTAATTGCAGTGTGAGATCAGAACCTCAGAACTTTAGGTTCACTGTCACTATATGAGGCTAACATGGAAACATGGCAGAAGATGTTTACATTAGGATAGAATAGAAAGGGAGAGAAGGGAAGAGGAGGACAAGGAGGGAAATGCCTTCATGCATGACTTTTACTGTCAAATTTTATGACCAATTGTGGGTTTTTGATTGTTCACACAGCTAGGTTTTGGCTCACACGCTGTCGAAATATCATCTTCATCATCGTAATCTTCGTCACCGAAATATCATCTTCATCATCGTAATCTTTGTCACCTCTTTCTTCTTCTTCCTCATCAATAACAGCTCGACTCCAGAGTGTTGTAGAGTGAATGAATTTTTCATGGAGCACAGTTGCTTTCGAGGGATTTTTTTTTAAAATGTAAACAGAAATCTCTCATCACACACACACACACACACACAGTTCATATCACACTGTTAACTATAATGTGAATCTAAATCACTCTCACTGTGTCTTTGTCCCTGAGCCACATTCTTCATTTCATTATAATACCGTCCCTGTCGTCTCCCACGCTGAATGATGAACAAACACTATGTGAAAAAATATATACAGTATATGTAATGAACCCTATCTCGGATGCTAGCACAACAACACTGTACTTAGACCATATGACACTTTTATATCACACTTCTCTATTTGAAACAGCCAGGCAGCTTTATACAGATGCAAATATTCCTTCACAAACACAAAGAATCAGTGTGTTGTGAGCAGGGAGTTCAAGCCAACTTTTTCCAAGGACAGATAAGTCATCACTGCCATTACGTTGCCTCAAACTGTGTGCTTTAACTGTATTAGCCAATCAGATGCAGGGTTGGGAGGGTCGTGTGAACGGAGTGAATGGAGTGAATGGACAAAAGCAACAATGTACCGTTGATTTTGTTCATTTAAAAAAAAATGCTACAGTAGTGACTTCTTCATTAATAGAAAATGACAGCGTTCCTGTTCATTTTCATATTAACTGTTGCCAGAGCCAGTGAACCGAGTGAGTTATATTAAATCACATTAACACAGAGACTGTTCCTAACCACCGCGTTTGCAATAATGCCATTTTAAATGTCGTTTGTCGCCTAACAGGGAGTTACAAATGTTAAACCAAGCATCACAAATGAAGGTCGAGTACGTTTGTCAGAACGGGATTAGAATTATTAATGCAACGTGAATCTTTCTCCCTCCATGACGAGGCCACATGTCGACTCTCCTGCGTGGTTTCCACTAATTCATAAACAGCATTACTGTACCTGAATCAACAACTAAAAAATTAAAATTCACCAAATACATATGTTTATATCTATATACACTGTATATGAACATATATGGTGTATATAGATATATTTGTGTATACATATATGTATATGCTATATATAAACAAGAAAACTAGGAGTAAAAACAGAAAAATAATGGGGTAAAAACTAAGAAAAAGAGAGTAAGAAAGAACAAAGAACAGTAGACCGAACCCTAACCTTCTCGTTCCCCACAGGCTGTTTACTGTGTCTGAGACAAGTATGCTGTTTTTATGAACTCTTCCCTTATTTAAACTTTTATTTTCCTTCTTTTTTTTTTCTGGGTGCGTACAAAAAAAGTTCATTTTAGATTTTATGTGCTGCCCAATTTTTAAATTGAACTCCACTCGTGTTATTAGCCACATAAAATCTCAGAGACAGAGCTGCTCTGGGATCAGTGTTCAGCGTCGTAGTGTCTGAGAGGAAGTCGTGCAAACCAGAAGAGCTGTGTCTCCACTGCACATTCAAAGAGAGCCAGTGAGTCCAGTACGAGTAGCAGTACTTGGTACAGGTGTTGGAGTATCCCTGCTGCTGCGTTCACACCAAAACGATGTGGTCATTTTGGGACTATAGCCGTTCCTATTGCTTTTGCTGTGAACAACCCATTATATAAGGAAAGAGCATGTAAAGAGAGTGTGTGTGTGTGCGTCAGAAGCCTAGCTCGACATTTTTCCTCTGACTTTTCAAAAGTTAATTGTCTATTTTACAGCGATATTAAAAATCCTTGTTATGCAGATTTCAAGGTTCATTTCCAATATTTTTAAGGCCACTAATTCAAGACCTATCCAATTTCTTACTCAGTGGTGCTTTATATTTTAGACCTCGTTGGCACGAAACGTCATTATGGCTTTTATGGATGTTGTGACCATTCAACTGAAAGTAAAAAAAAAAAAAAAACTCAAAACTAAATCTTTTATTCTAAAAATACTTTTACGACCATGTTTAATACGCATTCGGTGAACGACTTCATTAAATAATAAAATAAAAACCGTAACTATACTAAAGTGGTGAATTTTAAGAATAGTTAAAGTGTTACAAAGTTAAATATTGGAATAATTTTAGAAACAAGAAAACAACTGCATTAAATCATCAAATGAGCTGCAACAGTCAGCAGATAAAAAGTTTCTTTGTGCAGTTGCCGCAGGTCTTTTAATCTGACTAATCTTCCATAAAGGCAAGAAAGCAAAAGTACAAAAACAAATATTTTGGGCACCGGATAAAATGTACAAGCGAACCTTGTAATTAGACCTTCATTTAGATGTCACACCTCATCAGTGAAGTCAGGTATTTCCTGAGCTGCACCAATGTTTCCCTGTGGGCAAAAAAAAAACAAAACAAAAAAAACATCTGCTCAACACTCTGGTGCTTATGTCGAAGACATAGAAAAACCATTAGGGTTTTGTAAGACTGTTTTTTAACTGAGTTAGGAAAACACGCACCGTGAGTCAGCAGGATTTAAAGACAATAACCTTGGTTCTCTTGAGCCAATGTTGGGGAAGATCCTCTCAGTCTGACGGAGTCTAACGAATCAATTCAGCCTCAGCATGGCAGACCTGACCTCCCAGGTTCTGGGGTTACTGAGGATAAGTTCCTTTCCAGTACAAAGTGTTTCTATTTACATAATGTGTCGATAACATAAACAAAAACAGAAGCAAAGAGAAAACCTAATTATGCTTTAGTGCACTGGTACCATGGATGTAAATATTCATCAGAGTCCCTGGTGAGTCGTCTGCATACACAGAACCGTATATTGATTTGCGCGGTGCACGTCCGTAGATTAAAGAAAGAAGAAAAATCTGCTGAAAATTTAACAGAAAACCACTTGAAGTCCAGGTAGCAGCAATAAATCACACAACTCTCAGCATGGCTCATATTTTCAG
This sequence comes from Cynoglossus semilaevis, assembly GCF_000523025.1. Lineage (NCBI taxonomy): Eukaryota > Metazoa > Chordata > Actinopteri > Pleuronectiformes > Cynoglossidae > Cynoglossus > Cynoglossus semilaevis. The sequence continues at coordinate 14,110,989 of NC_024311.1, read as the reverse complement.
AGAAGCTGCAGAACCAATTGATTAGCATCTACTGGGCTAATGACGTTCACGAAACACTGCGTTCACATGTTCTCCTTTCTTGTGCACTGTATTACCAAATGTAGAACGGGCTTAAACTTGGTTTTTACTAAGCATTTTGTTTTATTTATTTATAAACATTTGATGTTTTCATTGACTCACACTCTCATTTTTTTCCTACCATTTGATAAATTTCCATGAAGAAACATCTCTGTCAGTAAAAATATAAATAATTTATTAGTAAGGAAATGCAGTGATCTGAACAAAATGTACTTCTCTGTTTCTGCACCACGGTTTGATAACTGTCCAGGAGCAGATGTTGGCTTTTAGTAAATATGATAATAACTTTAATAAGACTTTAATGAGGAACACCTTGTGCAGTGATTTGTGCCGGCCGTTTGTCCAGTTGGGCAGATGTCCCCGGCTGCTGAGGTTTGACAATGACAAACGATGAGAGCATCACAACGCACAGGATATTTCACAGGCACAATATGAGTGATTACAAAACAGATTAGAATTTCATGTCGCAGATATTTGGGGACGTGGTAAGATTAATGGTGATTGGAATTGAAATGATAGTTTGGAGGTTCATAGAGAATCTTGGAAAATTGTGTCAAGTTAATCGTGAAGTTATGTCTTCCCCAAAGTGTTGAGTAAAAACTTGAAGTTTATTTGCTACATTTGAACACTAGTATTTTTCTTTAAACAACATCCTACTGTACATGTGTTTGTTAATATACATAACATTTGTATGCTTTAAAGAAATTTTCACCAAAATAATTTAATCTTGTAGCAGCATGGGTTTTCAGTAGAGGCAGATCATTTTTTTAAACTAGTGAGAAAAATAAAATGAAGTAGAAATTAAATTAACACTAACTGTATCCTTAAAAATAGAAAAAAAAACAAAGATTATAGCTGTATATTTCAAAGCAATTAAAAGGGATATATGTGTGTAAATATATATATGGTTACAGATATTTATTTCTGTGTGTGTATATATGTAAATATATTTGCATAGTAAATATGTACCGTAGGTATATATGTCTACATCCATCTAACTATCGTATATTTATATATACATATATACAGGGAGGGAGGGGGAGAGGGAGAGGGAGAGAGAGAGAGAGAGGGATAGACTGAAGTGTTACTGTATATAGAACATACTAAAAGTGTACCATTTTATATATATATATATATATGAGTTCCAGTATCGCACCTGCCTTGGTTGCTATAGTGAAGATTTTTTTATGTGTAAAAAAAAAGAAAAGAACATCATTATATGTTTGTGCCAGAGGAGGCTTCTGCCGTGTGTAATTTCCCTGCTGTGCATGAATTTTAAGTGACTGAGGTAAAAGTCCTAACAGCTCATGCGAAGCGATTCAGGTGCAAAACATCTGAGGGAACAAACTCCAAATGCAAATGACCTGTTTCCTTACAAAGCCGACCAACCAGAATCCAACATCTCACTGAAGAAGCGTATGTTTTATATCAGCGCAGCATCACACTTCCTGGTCCACAGAGGAAAAGGTCAATGATGAGCATAATAAGGAGTTAGGAAATTAATAATGGCATTTACCCTAGGGCAGATAGGCCCTGGGCTACACTGCACAGTTGATAGTCATAATGCAGAAGAGTTTCCAATTAATTATGAAACCCATTCATTCCTTCATTTAAAATGTCTTGGGAGTTTATAAGTGATGGGTTTCTGGTAATTACTGAGTCAGGGTGATGTATCCTGAATCACATCCTGTTTTGATCCTGTAAAGACTTTTTACAGATGGCTGAAGACTCAATTAGAGGAATGAGGTTCTTCCCTGTGCCCAGTTAACATGGCTCAGTTGCTGTTGGCCATTCTTCACAAAGTTAGTCTATTTGACAGTTTTAACATATTCATGAAATACACCAATAAATAAAATGTACATAGTCAGTATAATGTGAGTTATACTTTTGCGTAACTTACTCAATATGTGAGTTATACTTTTGCGTAACTTACAGTTAGCAAAATTATCAAGAGTAATTGATACTCTTGATAATTTTGCTATATTAGTAATTTCATTATTTTGAAGTCTCAAAAAAAAACCCAAAAACCTAAAAACAACCTACCTAACAAACCCATCAGAGAAAGAAGAGAGATTCACCAGTGTCATATCGACATGTGAATTCAGTCAGCAGACAAAGAGGAGACGCCGACACTCAAGGCTCTTATCTTGTTTCTTTGGTCGCAGGTGCAGAACATGGAATGTGACCTTTTCAGTAGTTGCGAGACTCACTGACATTTCTATTTGTTTTGAAAAGGTTGCAAAAACACAGAATTCTTGGTGATGTTTTTCTTTTGTTTGTTTGTTTTTTTTATTCAAAGTACTTTTTCCCTATAGATATTTATGATGGTTTTAAAAAATCTGTTTCTTTGGTTGTTTTAATACTGTTGTACACTGTTTTGATTTAAGGTACCAATGATGTTCCAATAGAAAGTATGTTGGCAAATGTGACTACTGAAATATTAAGTACATTTTTTTACATGTTTTTTGATGAGATATAACATAGATAACCATAAAAACAACCTACAACAACCTAAAATTTTTAAGACGTTGCTGAAATGTGGACATCAGCTTCACTCACATTCACACAGGTTCAGCTCTGTGTTAAAGAGTCAGACTGTGAAATGACCCACAAAGGAAACCGAGGTGAATTGTGTTTGTTTTCATAGTGCAGACAGCCACTGAGTTACAGTCTCATCTGTGAAATAAGATTAGTTCAACACGTACGCCTTCGGCTCGTCAGGTTTACTCTAATGGAATTCAATAGAAGGCCAGTAGGTGGGGACCCGGAGGGCAACGGTTGCTCTGGAGCTAGGACGGGTCACCCACTAATTAAAAGACTTGGTATTTATTAATACCCAACTCCCACTTGTTCATGTATCCTTAGGTTGTTTCAATAGTCTTTACATCCACTCAATAAAGTCACACCCCAGGGGACCCGCCCCACTATTTGAGAAGTACTGGCTTGGATGAAGTTTGTTGTTATGTCTCTGAGATCTGGAGTGGACTGTAGCAGAAATGAGTCAAGTATAGATACAAAAGGTTGACGCATTTAACTCTCCAAAAAAAGAAAAAAAAAATGAAAATACACTGTGACTTTTTTTTCTATGAAATGCAGTTCTGTTAAATATTTATGAATGTGATTTTTATTTTTTTCCCCTTTTTTTCTCTTTCATTCTAGGGTGACGATGTCCTGACAGTCATTAAAATGAAAGCTCAATGGCCGGCCTGGCAACCACTTAATGTGTAAGTAGCACAAAATATCTTGACTTTTAAACAAAAGATCTGGGGACAAATGTTTAGAATGGCATACATAAAAAAATAGAAAAATGCAGATCTCAGAATAGACAATATGTGTTTGGAATTGTTGGACACAAGGCCTGGTCTATGAAGTGATTTTGAATTGTTTTCTGTTGGGCCTTGAGTTTGACATATTTTCTCTACAACATACAGCAGGTACTGAACCACAAACTCCTCATCAGCAGATGTTCTGTTTAAGGAATCCGCACTTTGTTTTCTTGGTGAACACAGTTTTCAGCTAATCCAGGCCTTAACAAAGATTTGCAGACCTAAGGCTCATATATCAGGACGGTCCAGTGAGCTGTTGTTGATGTAATGAGTGTAAATCCGCATCTCGTTTGCCCTGAAACTGCCAGCTTACTGAATTGACAGTGGGAAAGCTAATTTATCTACTGGCCATCTCTTATTCATGAGAACAACAAGAAACTCTCGTGGTAAAGCGCATTCTGTGTTGTTTTTAACGACCACTGGGCGTCACTGAAAGCCGCGTTCGGTCTCCAAAGAGGAGAGCGATGCTCAGAACAGACGCTGTGATTCGTCGGGCTAATTAGCCATCATTGTGCTGTAAACCAAGCCAATTAATTTCGTTCACACACTGGTACATGCAGCTATACATTAATATATTATTTGTAGGAGCATTAGTAGTAGTAGTAGTAGTGAGAAAAAATATAGATTTTCTTTATACATATTGTAAAAATACTCTGAAAAAAGTTTCATTCATCATCCTTTGATTTTAAACTATTAAAAACAACACTATCTTACCATAACTGTCACTTCAAATACTGCAATAATAAGTACTGCACCAGTAAATGTGCACATCTGAGTACAGTAACATGTGTTTACAATCATGTACTCAGTAAAAAAGAAAAAAAGCATTTGTGGGTCCTGAAGTTCACAGACAGTGTGGTATCTTCCAGTACTGCCCGGTCTCTTCTTCTCTGTCAGTTACACTTCACTTGTGTGTAGTTCACAGGTGGCTGTGTGAGATAAACCTCAGACCTGCTGCACTCCATGAGCAGAGGCAGGAGAGCGTAGTGGAGTCGTGTGTGTTCCCTCAGGATAAGGGCCATTTGACATCCCCAAAGGCCACAAAGGAGTACACAATGGAGGGACAGAGTTGGCTGCAGCTGAATGAGTTTATGACAGCTCAATAGAAATCACAGACCGATTGTTGGGGACTTGACAATTATGTAACAACTCCCAATTAATCTTGGCTCGGCTAAAAACAAGTCATGTAATTGATTTTGACTGTCAGTCATTGTTGAAGACGGGGGACGGTCCATGTGTCCTTGTTGAGTCATAAGGTTGGCTACAGTACTTAGTGAGACAAAAGGACAAATCTCTGTGTCAGTCTCATGTATAATGTTCCAAAGCTACGGTTCTCAAGTTTTACACCTCCGTAGTACGTACAACAGTAAATCATACAGATTACTACACGCCAAATATCAGCCAAAGCCACATACGAGACAATGATAAAAGTTGATAAATAACAACCAGGTCACTCACCTAATCTAAACCTCAGAAAAACCACGTACTATGTGTTTCACACGCACCATAATTTGAGAATCACAATGTTCTAAAAAATTGCTGAAATATAATTTGAAGAAATTAAACATTTACAAGGCCTCGTGTAGAATTACTGTAGCATTACACTGACAATCCATCAAAGATCACTGATGGATTAGTAAGGTCTTACACTTCTGTAACTGAAAGAAAAACTCCAAAATCAAATTAAAAAGTCACATGAGTAAGAAGGGTGAGGCTTGAGGGGGTGTTGGGGGTGAGGGTAAGGAGGACAGGCCACAGGAAAGGCTACTGGCTGATGACGGTCTGATCCAGAGAAAGTTCAGACGTCTCTTAAGATCGAAGTGAGTTGATTTTTTTTTATAGGATAATTGTTCTATCTACTTAACAGCTGTCCTGCAGAAATAGTTCAGGAACCGGTGCTTTGCTGAGCCCACAGGCACACTGAACCGATCCCTTGTCATTAATTAACCCAACTACACATCAGTGGATATTTGGAGGTGATTCCAAGGACAAACCAAACTTGTGTAGTTTGAGATAAGTAAAAACCCGGACCAGAAACCTTCAGTTTGACCACAGCTAGTTAATGTTTACTAGAATAATATATATGCAGATGATATGTTTCTGAGTTGGGATCTTATGGAAACATTGCCAACCCCTGGTCTGTGGACCGTTCCTGGCCACAGCAAAAGAATAAATAAAATACTTCATTTATGTTCATGTTTCCATCTTCTGTTATCGGAGACAGAAGTGTCGGGTGCAGCTAACACTCTCTTCTCCAACTACTTTTTTTCTCAGACGAGCGGCTCCATCGGCTGAATTCTCCGTGGACCGGACCCGTCACCTCATGTCCTTTCTGACCATGTTAGGACCCAGTCCAGACTGGAATGTGGGACTGTCTGCTGAAGACCTCTGTACAAAGGAGTGTGGCTGGGCCCAGAAGGTGGTCCAGGACCTGATCCCCTGGGATGCAGGCACTGACAGTGGGGTGTCATATGAGGTCAGTGACAACAATACAGTAAATCTACAACTATATCAACCATTGTGGCAAGTTTTGGAATTACAATTAAAGAAAAACAAAACAAAAGTCTTTAAAAATCTCTTTTAAAAAAATGGAAATTTGATGCATAAAAAGCCTGTGTTCAAAGAACCAAGTACCAGTTAATCAGCCTAATAATACAGTTCAAAGTGTTTAGAGTCAACATGTGGTCATGAGTCCGCTAATTAAGACGACATAATGGTTTAAAAACAATTGTAATTTAATTTAGTATCTACATTCTGTGGGAAGGGATGGAGTCCGTCTTTGACTTTGACTGTTTTTTTCAGTTCTTTTCTCTGATTAATGAACTGTTTCCACTTCTGCAAAGGAATAAAATATTCTCCTACAGCTGTAACACATTCGCTGCTTTCATTAAATGAGGTTCGACTCCGTGCGGTAGGTGAGATCCCGACATACGCTGGTGTTTGTGTTGTTAAAAGTTTGGTCTTTTTAACAACTATTCAAGTTCACAATCAAGTTCACAGAAGATTCAAATGTTTAGAACCATACTTCACTGTGGGAAATGCATGAATATAACATTCATCCATCCATTCATCCATCCATCCATTTTCATCCGCTTATCCGTTACCGGGTTGCGGGGGCAGCAGTCACCACCCAAATCACATTGCACCGTACCTAAACCTTCCTGCGGGTGGTGAGTCCACTGGAAGGTACCAACCGCCCTAACCAGGATTCAAACTTGCCCAGGAGGTGAATCCTGGGGTTCCACACCAATGACAAAGCGCCACATGAATATAAAAAAGTTAAAAAATAAAACAATATAAGGTAAAAATAAAATCAATAAGTTGTAATTTTTGGATAATTGGTTTGTTAAATCACATTGTTTGGAATTATTCATAAGGCGATTTTGCCTGAGCACTGAAACCATCTGTATACATGCAACACCTTATTCCACTAGAGGCGAATGAGGGTACTGCAGCCTTCCAAGCCTTCTAGAAACTACCTTTTCCCACTCCTCTATGACCTTCTGTACTCTCATCATCCACCAAGGTTCTCTCCACACTAACAGCCTCATCTTGACATCATACCAACTTCTTCTCTTCATCTACCTGTCTGCCTATATGGCCAATTTACCCCCCCCTCCTCCCCCCACAAACACTGCCCATCTGCTGCAATTCAAGTGTCATCACCCATCCAATTTCTGCCAACGGCCTTGAACGTCTGTTGCCCTTTCCCTCACCCCGAGGTGGGTTCCGCTGCCCGTGCTCTGCCTCCACTTACCGCTAATAAATGAGACAGTTAAGAACACATTGGACCAAAGTCTTACTGCACGTGTGAGGAACCCTTGGCTGATCCTTCAGAGCCCGTGTGAACCTGTTTAACTGTGTTCTCTGGGTTGTTTGAACAAGAAGTAGGAATAATTTTACTTTTCCATTTCCTCCCCTTTTTTCCTCACTGCCACACCCACGTGCACGCACACACACACACACACCTCTCTTGACTTACAGTGGTCTAACTGTATCGAATGAAATTTCACCTCAATGACTGCCCAAATATTTATGAGCTTTCAGTTCGTCTCCCTTCTGCTCTGACTGTTCCACTCTGTTATTTGCATAAATTACATTTCAAAGACCCATGCGCTTTATTATTTTTTTTAGATGTTTTTATTTTTTTTTATTTAATTATTCTCGTCAAACAACACTTTTGCTTTCCTGTGATTACGCTGACGTTGAATGTAGCGGCGCAGCATGGAAGTGATTATTAAAAGCGTCATTTCAATAATGAACAAACCCATCGGGTTACAGACCAAACAGGTTCAAAGTTTTCTTTTCAATAGGAATATATTTTCACCTTAAGTGAACTGAACCAAGCCGTGAAGCCGACACACAAAGATGAAGAGGGTGAAGTGGTCGGAGACAAGTGTTTGTGGTGACGGGTGACAGAAGCATAACAATAAGAGCGACACGGAAGGTGTTCAAGATAACAGTGACACCTGTGTTTATGTGTGGGTTTTTAGATAATGACACTTTCTACCGCCCCCGTCCGGCTTTAGGCACGGAGGTGATGTGATGTGATGTCTGTGTTACAGAGAAGAATGATGTCGATGCTCAGAACATCAGTAGTGATGGAAGTATCAATGTAACAATATATACAGTATATTCTCACACCAGTGTCGATTGAGAATCAGTTACTCTCTCAGTATCAGTGCCAATTTTATTCGGTATTGAAAAAAAAAACTGTCAAAAAAGTAATCGCTATTGGATTATTGAATTGTACAATATTTTTGTTCACTCCGAGTACAACTGAAATATTCTAGGAAGAGTACCTACAGGAAACAAGAACTCACCTAACAATATACTTTCAGCAGGTTTTCCAGTTTCTGCGTTTACAAAGGGTATACTACATACACTGCACAATACAGCCCCCTAGTGGCTTAGAAGAAGAGCCCAGATATGCATGCAGTGACTAATAGACTGCTTCAGACCTTCATTTTTTAATGTACAGAACAGAGATCATTTGACTGAGGAAGGCATTTATAGTATCATAGGAATGCTTTGCACAAAGAGGGATTTGAACCTGTAACCTTTGTATATTCACTTAAATGTCACCTAACAGAACTTACACACATAAACAGTTTGCATGTACGCAGCAGCCTCCCACCTCCTAACTTTATTAGCCGTCACAGTGAAGAGGAACGAACCTGCATTCAACCTTACATCACACCTCCCGGTTGTCGACTAAAGAAGAAGAAGAAGAAGAAGACGACAGATGGAGGCACTAAGTGCTGCCTCACACCTTTGCCTTTTCTTCTTCTTCTCGTTCAGACAACTCTTATTACCATTCTCACAGCCCCCAGGAGACCTCAGGGTTAAGGCTCTTGTTCGGTCAGATGTTTGGTGGAGACAGAAATAGAAACTTTTCCAAATGTGAAACTTATTTAAACAAGGTCGACGTAGGAAGCCGTATAGTTTTACTGTGTAGCAGGGAGTAATCAAACCGTGGCTCGTCTGTTGGTGGAGAGGGACTCGGTTCTAAAGTTGTTAGAGGCACAGAACTGATTTTGAGTAATGAGATCCACCCGCAGTGCCATTAGTTTTACTGTATCTTTTAATTAGTAGTCACTCTTTACTCACTCTCTATTTTCTGCAAACTCCCACTGTGTCTGTCTTTGTCTGGTTGACCACAGTGGGGGATTTGGGGGGGACTCACAGTGCCGTGGCCTCAGTTCAATTCTCCCTCAAGAAACACATCTTGGTGGTTCCATAGTGCAGCGGTTCTTACTCTTGTCTGACACGTGGGTTCAAGCCCCAAAGAGACCAAATACCCTTAATGGCGCCTCCCGTGGCAGCCTGTGTGGTTTGCAAAGACCCACACTGCGAATTTCTTTCTTGTGGGATGAACAACAGAGTTTAATTTATTTTACTCACATTGATTCCAAAGACAAAGTCTCAAAGATTCCACTGTCTGTCTGTTTGTCCCTACTTCAGTCTCCCAACAAGGTTACCGAGCCCCAGGACAAGATCCGACCCCTGACCAGTCTAGATCATCCACAGAGCCCATTTTATGATCCTGAAGGGGGCGCCATCACTCCAGTGGCCAGGGTAATGGTGGAACGCATTGCCAGAAAGGTCAGTTTGTTTACAACACACGACATCCCTCCAAGATTAGGTAACTGTGTGATGACAATAAAGTGATCATATCTGACTAACCAGCTGGTAAATGTCACAGTAGTAAATATCCAGGACTAATTATCACCAATGAATGTCAGAACTGATTGGCTCTCTGCAGGTGTAAAAATCTACTGGATCTGGGTTTTTTTTTTAAAGGAATCAAACTGTGACCCAGAGGGAAAAAAAGATGATTTTAAAGTAAGAAATGTGACTTTTCCAGTTATTTTGTGTCCTGTCTTCTAGAGTCGCAATTATGTTTTTAAAGTAAAATTTCTCTTTGAAATATCAAGTAATCTCAAAAATAACTACAAATAAACAAAGCTTAATAAAGAAAATAGTGTTCTGAGAAAGCCCTGGTGGTCGTGGTTGGGAAATTTTTTTTAGCAACTTGTCAGTGCACCAGCATTTTGAGAAAAAGGGTAAGATTCTGCCACAAAGCCATGAGATAATTTTTCAAGGTAATTTTATTACATTAAAATTCATTCATATTATAAATAACAGCTTTAATTAATTATTTTAAACTAATTAGACATTTATCTTAAGGTTTAACTAATGCTGTAAATAAGGAGCAGACACATTTATGTTTTTGTGTCAATAGTGACACTGAACAAATCAACTGAATCTGAATCAACTGACAAATGTCAAATTGACTTCATTGGTGTCAATAATAACAACGTGATACGTGAAAGATTAAGTTGTAAAAAAAATCATTGTTCTAGAAACTACATCAGATTACGGTTAACTGTGCTCTGATGACAACTAGTGGCTGCTATGGTGAATATCAAGATATGTGTATTTTTGTGCTGTGAATGATCCTTAAAGCTACTTTTATTTGTTTATCTTATCCCTTCTTTACATTATTTTTTCTTGTTTTTTTCCCCCCACAATTACTCCAGCCGTGACTTTTCAGAGTTCTTCTTACTTTATTTTTAATAGTCTAAAAACATAAAAAAATTAAATGTAGGAGGTGTTATGGAAGTGAAGACTGAAGTGTTGCCGTCACCATCTGTTTGTGTGTTCACAGGGCGAGCAGTGCAACATTGTGCCTGACAACGTGGACGACATTGTGGCTGACATTGCACAGGAGGAGAAGGAAGAAGGTGTGATCGCTTTCCCCCTTCCATTCTCATGTTCTTGTCCTAAATGGGTTTTTAATGCAATTTAATGGTATGCAGTATCATCCCATGGCCTTCGTAAATTATTTTTGGAGCGCTTTGTTGTTATTGTCTTTTTTAAATGCATTTTTAATGTTTTCCCTAATATCTTTTTTTAATGTATTTCCCTGGCGTTGTTAAGCCCTGTGAACTGCCTTGTGTCAGTGTTACACTGTATAAACTTTCCACATCTTCCCTATAAACCAGATGACACCCCTGAGACGTGCATCTACTCTAACTGGTCTCCGTGGTCCGCCTGCAGCTCAGCCACTTGTGACAAGGGTAAGAGGATGAGGCAGAGGATGCTGAAGGCCCAGTTAGACCTCAGCGTTCCCTGCCCACACACCCAGGACTTCGAGCCCTGCATGGGGCCTGGGTGTAGTGACGAGGGTGAGTTCATCCATTAAGCAGTAATTCAGAAATGTTATAACACCACAAATCAGTTTAATGTACAGATGGTTAGTGGGTGTCCACATCACCCCTGCTGTTAGCCTCATTTACGACCACTTTATGTCTTGAAATCACTGCTTGAGTCCAACTTCACTGCCCACGTGCCAGAATGCAGGCTTTACATTTAGTTTGTTTTTCAGACAATAATAAACATGCTGCTCAGAAAGAGTGCGAACATAAGAACTGCGCGAACGTTGAGCCTGTGCTAGCTGAGACCTAGAGACTGAACTGTCTAGTCTTTGGTCTCAGGTAAAACGTCTTAACATCGAGTTGATTCAGAAAGAGTGCGAACATAAGAACTGCACGAACGCTAGCTGAGACCTAGAGACAGTCTTTGGTCTCAGGTAAAACGTCTAAACATCGAGTTGACGACTTTTACACATATAAAAACATAATTGTCTTTTTTTTTTCACCTTATCAAATCTGACCAGGAGTTCTGTCTTTTTTAAACCTAAATGTGAGTCGGCAGTAAATCTGTTGCCCAATTTTATCACAGCATAAAAACAGTCATGCTGCAGCTGAGGAAAGTAGAGTAATAAGTTGTTTAATAGCTCGGAGTCACTTATATTCGCAATAATTAAAAATATATAGTGCAACCATTTGAAACCCAACTACATTATTGTGTTTTTAATGGCTGCTCTAAAGATTAAAAGTCGCAGAATTTTCCAGCATAATAAAAACCCTGTTATTAATGAAAGGCCTTTAAAGGTTCTGAATGCTCTCAAGCTTTGATGACATTAATACCACTCACTTGCAAAAAGTAAATTTAAACTGAATAAAGGTAAAAAATACACATTCATTGTCTGGAAAGATTTTGCATTTCAAAATACTTCAATTTATCTTTTATAATTTATATATATGAGTGAGTTTTCTCTTTTACCAAGACATACTTCATTAGTTGGTAAATGTTTTCATGTAGTCAGAAATGACTACCTGATTTCACTTTGGCTGTAATTGAATAACTTCATGACAACGACTTATGAAGCCTGAACAAGACTAAGCTGTAAAAATGGATGGATGGATGGATGGATGGGTGTATTCTGCCCCTATGATTCCTAACAGAGGGTTTCCATGTGTCCACCACACCCCTGTTCTAGATGCGTCCACATGTATGATGTCAGAGTGGATCACCTGGTCTCCGTGCAGTGCGTCCTGTGGGCTGGGCTTACGCTCCAGGGAGCGTTACGTGAAACAGTTTCCTGAGGACGGCTCAATCTGCACGATGCCCACCGAGGAAACTGAAGACTGTGTGGTCAACGAGGAGTGCAGTAGGGGTTTTATTTATTTATTTACTTATTTATTTATTCTTTATCTGTGTTTATGTTGACCCTGCTCTCCACTCTTGGCCTTAGCTCCCAGCAGTTGCCTGGTGACAGAGTGGGCTGAGTGGGATCTCTGCAGCGCTACTTGTGGTCTTGGCATGAAGAGGCGAGAACGCATGGTGAAGATGCCCCCTGAAGACGGCTCCATCTGTGGAGCTGAGGTGCTGGAAGTGGAGAAGTGCATGATGCCAGAGTGTGGTGAGTGGCTGCATGTTCAGGACGACTGAAACTGATTCATTCGTTTGTTTGTTTGTTTGTTTGTTTCTGTCAGTGTCTCATATTAGCTACGATGATCCTGTAGACTATTTATTAGAGAGGATTTAACTGTTTGTTGTTAAGCTGAGGAAATAAACATCAAACAGTTAACCACTAGAGGGCATGCTTGCTGTTTGCTGATGGAACAGCACATGAAGGATCTGTAGAAAAATATTAGCCTTCCTGACTTCAATTAGTAATAATAATAATTCGACTTATCTTTTATCATCTTCTACCAAAAGTTGTCTGGCTTTCTATGAATACAATTACCATATTTTGACAGGTGAGTCTGTTATGCTCTAAAATATTACTTAAAAATCAGTGCAATGATGAGGCAATTATAGTCTGAAGACACAGCAGGAGGAAGAAAAGGGAGAGTGGGTTTAAAAATTAGTGCTTTACTTCCCTGACAAATTCCAATTGGGTTCAAAGTTAAAAAAATAAAAATAAAATAAATAAAAAAAGGCTAGCCCAGTTGCATGTGCGACTGAGAACTGTGTTGCTCACAGACACCATCCCCTGCCTCCTGTCACCGTGGTCTGACTGGAGCGACTGCAGTGTGACCTGTGGGAAGGGTCTGAGGACACGGCAGCGTAAACTCAAATCCCCTGTGGAGCTGGGAGACTGTACGGAGGAACTGGAGCAGGTGGAGAAGTGTATGCTGCCAGAGTGCCGTAAGTACACTACACTATGTGCACATTTGCATACTGTTAGTGTATGTGCATGTACTGAGCTCATGATGTGTACTGCTGGAATCAGATGACAGATGTCTGTGTTTAACCCCTGTTTCTATCTGTGACTAATTCAAACTATGGGAACATGTCATATTCTCCCTGCTCAGCCATCGACTGCATCATGTCAGAGTGGACAGAGTGGTCAGAGTGCAACAAGTCTTGTGGGAAGGGTCACACCATCCGAACACGCATGGTGATGATGGAGCCACAGTTTGGGGGGAACCCCTGCCCAGAGAGCATTCAGAGGAAGAAGTGTAAGGTCAGGAAGTGTAGCAGAGGACAGAGCAACGGGGACGACAAGAAACGACGCAAAGAACAGAGAGACAAGAGGAGGAGCAAACTGGACGGAGCTGAGATCACGTCTGAACATCCAGGTTAGGACCAATGTCATGTCATTTGTCCAAGTCTGGGAAGGGCTCAACAATAGTCCTGTCTAAATAAGGGGGCGCTGTAGGAAAGGTTTAAGAACTGCTAATTCACTGTTAACTGCGAGCCGTACTCTGGACAGTAATGGTAATACTTTTTGTTACAGGAAACGTCTCTTGATGTCTCACTTTCTTTTCTACTACTTTTGAACCGACTTTATTTCAAACGGCTCCGATTATATGTGCACGTTTGAACCTATACAGTGTGTGCACGTCGTGGAGCAGAGCTCTCAGCTCACAGCAGCTGTCAGGTACTGCCCGCAGTGACACCTCCCTCTAATGAAACGTGGGCTGCAGAGTCTCATTAGAGGGAAATATCAGCTGTGCTGTTCCAGACACATCCATTATTTCCAGATTCCTGCTCTGACTCCATCATTCTGCTGAGACTACACTTGTAATTGGACTGTCATCAGCAGCATGTGAGGCTTTTACTGAAGTTACACAACCCCTGTGACAAAACCCCAACTATACACACACATATACATATATATATGAAGAGTGATAAATCAAGGCCTGGTCTACCTCCAGTTCTTAAACCACACTGTATTAAATTCTAGTGACCATCCTACAGATTTTGGACTGCAGCAAAGTGTATCTTCTCAGAGACATTTTTTGAAAAACTTTTTTTTAAAACTGACACTATAACCTGCTCAAATGGTTTAATTACTGAATACAGCTATGGAGGGATAGTTTTACTGTTTATGACCACTGAAGTGCTGTGACCTGACAGTTGTACCTCAGTTTAATAGATTAATAAAAAAAATTCAATCAGACTGAAACAAACTGTAGTTTTATGGAGCACGTAACTGCATTTTTTTACTGCATTTAATACTGCATGACAATCTTCTTTTCCTAATTTTCTCTTTTACATCTGAAGGTTGCAAAATGAGGCCATGGTCCAGTTGGACAGAATGCACCAAACTGTGCGGAGGGGGGATTCAGGAGCGGCTCATGACGGTCAAGCAACGCTTTAAGACGTCACAGTTGTCCAGCTGTAAGGACAGGAAGGAAATCCGGGCTTGTAACGTGCACCCTTGCTAGGTACCTTGCTAGGTGTTCTGTGGACAGTGGGCGGGGCGAGGAGAAGGGTAGAACCACCAACCACTGCATTTTGTTTATAGCAGGGGTACATCCATGAATCTGTGTTAGTCAAATCCAGGTCTGAGATCAGCTGTTATCCAGAGAAGCCAAACATTAAGGTGGGTTCAAGCTAAGCTAATCCGATTCCTCTGTGCTCTGTAAAACCAGCTCCGACACAGAGGAGCGACTTGAAAGATAACTATAAATTTGCTGTGGCATACCAAGACAAATAATAATGATTTGATAATCATATACATGTGATATCCCTATATAGAAAAGTACTGTTTGTTTAGATGTAAAAAGCACAGGTGCCCAACCATTCCAATGTTTTATACTTGTTTCTAGGACTCAAGGTCGACTTTCTACCCAAACATACTGTTGTACATGTGACTCACCCTGTCCAGAAAATAGATATAATATACATAAAGTATATATATATATATATATATACACACATATATACATATATATATAATTTTTGGAGCATCGTTAGATTTTGTCTTTTTTTTTTTTTGCTGTGGAAATTTTTGATAAGAACGTTTCCCAAATTTGACCAAAGTCTTGTGTAGGTGTTTTCTAGATGTTTCCCTTTCTTTTACTTTACAATTCCCTTTAACATATTAATATTTTGGAATAATATCACCTTTACAATAAAAGTAAACGTGACAACTTGTCATCTGAATCTGGTCTTCTTGCCTCCAGTGTTCAAGCACTGATTGTTGTCACGACTTTACCAACAGTGTGAGGACAAAAGCCTCCGTCAGTAGGAGTGAAACCATTATTTAACCAACACTTCAGCTCCAGGCTGTAAACACGCCGTCTGGATCGTAATGAAATGATATGGAAAAGATCATTAAAACAGGATGAGCTTGGACGAGGTACAAAATCTGCGAGCCATTTATACTACTGCACTTTTATACTGCATGTATCGACCATGGCTCCAGCAGTGGACAAATATAGAGCTGGACATTTACTTTCACAGCTGTCGACAAAGCAGCAACATTGAGTTCTTTGGCAGGTCATTGTTTCACCTAAAACCAGCTACTGTCAGAGCAGGAATAGTTAGAATATATTTACAGTGGAGTAGCATGACTGTCTAATTAAAAAACAAATTCTGTTTGGTGGATTTTCAATCTCAGGATTTCAAAAGAAATAATCAATTATCAGCATTCATACTTTTGGTGACACACCCTGTAACACACTGTAGGTCCTTAAGACCAGCAACAGCCAGCTCTTAGCATATCATAGACAATAACCTACGACGCCATCTGCAGGAGGGAGTGATGCTATATAAACCCTACAAAAAGAAATATAAAATATATAAAAGTAACAATTTGCAGCCCTTCCCCGCTTCCCTGTTTTAGAAATAACAAAAATTAACAAATATACAAAAGGAAAATTATGTCATCGCTGAAACAAACACGAGCTGCAATGACTGTGTTTATGTTTCAACTGTTTTATACACAGGGGTTTTTTCTACTGATATTACGGATGCAGTCAGGTCTACTTCAAATCTGCTTATATTCTAATCAAGAACACAGAATAATACTCATAGTTTTGTGCATTGAATCCACAAAGGTTTGTCCTACGGTCATGCACATTAATCTTTAGGGAGTTCCACTCTTGGCTGGAGCTGACTCAGGCATGACACTGAGATAAAGTGTGTCGCCCTCAGGACACATGAAAAAAAAAGCCTTGCAATCAAAATGATGGAATCGTTTCTTCTAATAGCGCCGTCTCTCACAGTGATACGTTCTCATGAGTGGGATGTTTCACCCACTCAGAAAGTTCAGCCGTAGGAGGCTCCTGTCACCATTCTCCACATATCTGTGTCCCTGAAGTCCTTATTTTCCTGATGCAAGCTGTGATGGAAATGTCTCCTGACAACCGCTGTGCGTGGAAGGATTTAAGTGAAAGCAGAACTCAGAGTAAACAGAAATGGTGAAGGGAATTTTCTAAACTTGATAGTTTGACAGCTCAACGGCTCAACACTGGCAAGGCCAGGCCACTAGAGGGTGACGTACACTGACACCGAGACATTGTGGCACAAGTAGACTTACTGGTTTAGACCAGTGGTCTGCAACCTCTGGTATTCAGGTCCTTTTAAACCGTACTCAGAGACCCCCAAAGCCCAAATCACAATATCACACCCTGCAATGTTTTGTTCAGCAGCATCAGGATGTGAGTGATATTTCCTACACACAATATATGGCACGTGCATCACAACTATTGTAAGTAAATATATTTATAATATGTGTAGATATAAAGGTTAACTCCACTAGATGGCAGTAAATACATGAAAACCTTCCCAGCTCTGCTGCTTTCCATTTTTCTGCAACGTTTCACTTCATAATTTTACAAACCAAACACAGGAAGGCCACGGTGTGAATGGAACTTAAATGTGAAAAGTGTTACTAAAGTGTGTATTTCTAACACTGCATACATACATATATACATATACAAATACACAAACATATATACATATATACATACATATATGTATATATGTATATAAATAAAAATGGACTTTATTTTGATCTATTATTCCGTTGCAGCTAAATGGTTTTGCCGCACTGGGACCTGTTTGTACAACCAATGCCGGCTGTCCCCTGGGGAGGGCTGAGAGTCAGAGTTTCCACACCGCAGAGCTCAGGGGACAGGGGTGAAAGATTCAACACACACACATAGCAATGCCACTCCTGTTTCCATGCCAACACAACCACAAGATAGAAGCCTACACATTTAAACAGAAACACAGCGTGAGGTGGGGGTGGGAGGGTATTACAGGCTTGACTGCGCAGTTAAGACATAAATACCTGCAGAGGCGCTGATAAGCAGTGCATGGTTTCACATACAAAAATGGCCGACGGGCACGTGGGACGTGTGATGCGTGCTGAGGAACCTCGTGTCATCTAATTAAAACTCACCTGTGGACCTCCATCCACACTGGTTTGGTGCAGCAACAGCAGCTCCAGGATCAGCACGAACATGAAGACGCAGTTCCGTGAATGCAACATCCGTTTCTCCATCTAGTCTTAGTAGCTCCCCCTGGTTGTGGATCCTTGAAGAATATTCATATTCGGAGCAGGTTGTGTGTGTTTCTCCATCAGCTCGCAGGGTTTCAGCACCTGTGATGGGAAAGCACCAGGCCTGTGATTAAGAGACTGAAATGTTTTTGCCACCAGTGAAAGCATGGTTGAACAGATAAATCAACTTCTGACAGAGTGGGTTTTTCTGCACCAGTGTTGTTGGAGGAACAGAATCACACACCAGAGTTCATTTCAACAATCTATTGATATTTCAGGAGCTCCTGAGGCACAGCAACACCGAGTGGAGGCACAGACCGTAACCATTTCAATTAAAACTTTGCCTTCAACCTGAAAATACTGATAAGGACAATCTAAAACTGCTAGAATATTGTTGTTAAAATTTACATTAGTGACTATACAAGTCTTTGATTGAGGTTTGACTGAGATTTGAACCAGCAAACCTGCTTTTCTGCTGGGTTGTTGCTGTCAGTGGACACGGGTTGGTTTGACCTCACAGGTACTTTTTTTTATTGGGGAAAACCTCACCTATTCCCATCAGTCCACGGTGGAACACACATTGTCGTCAGTGTGAATGTCAGTTGTGAAGTGCTGTAGATAAAGCAGGCTGTGTCCCAAAAAAGATCAAAGGTTTAATCCCTGGCTCAGAGAGTCTACATTCTAGTTCATCCCAGAGCAAGACGCTTAATCTGAAGCTGCTTCTGAAAGACGTGCTGGCAGCAGGTGACTGGCAACAAAAGAGCTGCATGAATGTGAAGGGGAAAAGGTGTGAAGGGTGTGAATGAAATGTAGTGTAAACTGTCCTGAGTGGCCATCAATGGTAACAAACAAACAGACAAAACATAAATCGTTCAAAATGTTTCATCCAAACTGACCATGATCATAAGTTAGTTTTTTTCCTGCTTCCATAAAACAACACACTTCATGATTATTTGGGGGTATTTAAATTTTCAGGCAATGCCATCAAATACTTGAAATGTACTTTATGTCAAAAAATATTTGATCCCTTTTTTTTTATTTTAGCTCTCTATATTTCTATCTATTCAATCTTGTAGAAAACAGTGGAAACAGTCAATGTGTATGACAAGTGATTCTACATTAGTTGTAAGTGCATTGTTTATATTGTCAAAAGCAGCTCCTCGTCAAACACCATCGATCATCATGACACGGAGATCCTGACAGACGCTGGATATTTGACGTTGATTTAAATGACAGCACTTTGAGTTACACTAAGTCGTGGGTTAGTGTGAACACGTCTCCGACTCTGTTTCATTAAAAAAAAGCATTTTCTCAAACAAATCCTTATTCAACGCCACTGTAAACAAAGCCTGGTCTTCACACTGTTCCATCACAGATACTTCAGTCCAGGCACCGCACTGGTTTGACATCTGCCTCCTAAATGTGACAAGCTCTAATTTTTCTTCAACCATCATCTGTCGCCCTGACATGTTTCTGAATAGAGTTGGGCTTGGTTTAAATAAAGTAGACTGTCATCATCATTATTCCCTGAAGAGCTGACAACATCCTATTAAGCTCTGTGAGGAAGAAAGGGATATTAGAACGGAGGAGAGCGGGCGATTGAATTTCCTTTGGTTCGGTTTTTCATTTAAGAGATAATTGAACAGGATGAGTCAAAAGTACACAAATAAAAATGGAAGAAAAACAATTTAAGCAGCAAATGACTAAAAAGTAAAAGTAAACACAGAGTTTGAGGCTGAAGCCTCTGGGCTAAAAAGGAGGACCAATAGGATTCCGTAAATTAATAAGCCCTGGTGGGAAAATCAATACAACGACCAGTCCTGGAAAAGTCTGCTCCCCACATATTTATAAACCACTGCACTAATCAATGAACCTGCTTTGTAATCATTCTGATTTAGAGCAAAGGAACGTCAGTTTGCATAAAGACGTACTATGAATATTAAATTAAATACACAATGTAAGTCAGTGGGACAGAACACTGACCGTTCTGAGTGGAGTTTTCAGCCCCAAACCACAGAGATAGCCTCCCCAGGGGGAACAGCTCATTTTCTGGCTCCAGGGTTTAATTCTAAAACTGAAAATGCTGTTCAGCATTGTGCTGCTTTTTTTTCCCTCGTTTTTTCCTTCAACCACCGTTCCCGGCTGTCGCAAAAAGTAGGAAAACCGTTTTCACAGGGATGATTTTCTTGTCATCTTATCTCACTGTGGCTCGGGAATGGCAATTTGTGGGGATTTGCACTGCGGTGATTTGAAATTGACTGGCTTTCCACCATAGGATTCACTTGGCTTTGGTCAAAATTACCATTGTAAATTAAAGCTGCAGTCAGTAATAGTAGAAATGTCCATAAAGAAGAATGAATAACTGAAAATAAACCTTTTGGTGTATTATATATATTTATATTTAGTACCTCTAAATCAGCTTTCAAAGCTGAAAAATATAATAAATAATAAAATAAATATATATATATACTTATATGCATACATATACATATATACATACAAAAGAGCAGAAAAATAATAGTAATAATATTAAAGTATTAAAAGCTACCTAAAATGTCGCAAAAACAAAAAACCCCAAAAATTAAATAGCCTTAAGCTCTACAGTTACTGTAGCCTAGTGTTTCCCAAACTTTTTTTTTTCCTGGGGACACATATTTTGACTTGCGACCCAGTCTTTGAGAAACAATGCTGTTGCCAATATAACCCAGTCATTCCCCATAGCTGTTGTGGACAACATTTACTGGTCAAAAATGGTGACCAACTTAAAAAATGAAATAAACTAAAGTAGAAATAAACTAAAAGTAGACAAAGGACAAATCAAACTGAGGAAAAAGTTTGTCTATTGTGCACCTGCAGCATGGAGGCAGGTGGTGTTTAGTCAATGAATCTCACTGAGCTTTAACAACAGAGTAAAGAAGCTAGAGGCAGATCACGTCGTGTATTTATCGTTTTGTTTTTCTTCCTGTGAGTCTATTATACTGTTTGTCTTTGCTTTGTTGGAAAAATAGTCTCCTTATCCCCAAGTGTACTATCAAAAATATTTTATTTGTTTGCCATTTTTAGAAATTGCACACATAATTTTTTCATGTAAGTCATGTTTGTATTTGTCTCTTTGTGTTTCTTTAGTACTCAACGGGCATCGCAACATTTAAATAGTTTGCACTTAACATTGTTTTAATTTAGCTTTGGGGAAGCCTTAATGTTACCGTGGCAACAGAGGAACCTCGTAATTAGAACTCTGACTGAAAACATGACCCTCCAGGTATTAGTTGGATAGCTAGTTGGATTTAATTGTTTAAAGGGGTTCAAGTGAAGTCCGACATAAGAAACACCAACAAACAATACTGCAATAGGAGAAGGAATCTTACTGATCCCAGACCAACAGGCTACACAAATGACTGTTTCTAACAGCACCGTCGAGTGAAGTCAACATCAGCTGCTACCACTACAGTATGTATGAACTTTGTTCCTCTAAATATTTATAACATCTGTTGGGATCCTGACAAAGACACATCAACAAATGTATACATTCACTCTTCAGTTCACATTAGGACCATTGGACGGAGCAGCCTTTTACAGGAGGGGCTTCAGATCCTATAAATGCCTTTATTGATTCACCCCCCCCGCCAACACAGTGAATATCTTTAAAGAGCTCCCCCATCACTGACGCTGAGCTTCAAAAGGGATTAATACACATGCCTCCTATGGAAACCTATAAAGAGAAAATAACTGTGACAAACAGGGATATCTAAATAAATTATGGCTCATCTGGATGAATCCTCCTCTTTATCTGGAATTGTTTGTTGCAGTCTCTGTTTTATTTTCCCCCTTCTGCTCAGGTCATTCTTTTTTACAAAGTATAAGTCTCACAAAGCAACCTTCCACACCAAACACGGCCTCCCGTTTGCAGCCCTCTGAACATGCCCTGTCATTCTGCATGAGCTCGTCCAACCCACATCGCTCTGTCAACCAGCAGACACTGATCAGCCACAGTTCAGCTTCTGGCCAGGAAACCAGCTAGTGGCAGCTTTGATTTAATGTGAGCAGTTTGCCCCTGAGTGAGCTTTATGAATGTTGCTTCTATTATTATTTGTCAGCCTGCGGAAAAATCATAACTGTGATTTAAAGGTATACAACTCGAGGAAAATTGACTTGTTTTCGTCTTCATTTTTAAAAATCCAGCACATTTATTTCACCGCTGATGTTATGGTTATTGAAATTTTTGGACAACAGTTAGCACGTAGCTCCCCTTCCTTGGCCTTTCCCACTGATGGTCAGGTTAAGACAATAATGGAATCACAATAAACATGCCTTTCCAGTTTAAACTAATGGAAGTTTACCAAACCCAACACTTGTTGATTGACTTATGTTTTTTTTACCAACTATGTTTTTCAAAGCTCACCCACTACTGGGTAATTCTCCTTCTAAGACTGCACTGACAGACAGGGAGGATTAGATTAGATTGTTTACCATGGAGACAGATCCTTCTGGGCAGACATCTTTATCTCTGTTAGTTTGGTATCTGAAAACAACAACGCTGATAGTCATGGCTAAATGGGGTAATTGTCTTGGTGTTTCAAATCCCAGATCCAGATCATCACCAAAATGGAATCAATTATTTCACTGCCTGAGGACTGTCTATCTCCTGAATGTTATGAAATTCATTGCACAGGTGTCAGAGGCGTTTAGTAGACTATCGGGCATTAGGCTTAACCTTGCTAGCAGAGATAATTATTTTTTCACTGATATAAAGAGATTTGTGAAGTTTGAGCTGAGACCCTGAGGTAATGTTGGGATGTTTTTTTGCAATGCACACGTCTGTAAACACGTTAAAACTGACAAATTTTAAATTTAAATAAAACAAATGCAATACTGTACATGATCCAAATGTTGGCTTTAATACTTCTATCTATACATTTATCTTCCACTACTTAATCCAAAAAATCCGAAGGTGCTGGGGGCCACCAGACATTTAACCTGAGCCAAACCACCAACCGGATCTCACTAACTACACATGTGACCCTATGGCCTGGGTTGCATACTTGAGATATGAAAATATCTGCATTGTATATAAGTGTGCCAACACACATGCTCCTGTTCTACGTTTTTTTACAAAGTATAAGTCTCACAAAGCAACCTTCCACACCAAACACGGCCTCCCGTTTGCAGCCCTCTGAACATGCCCTGTCATTCTGCATGAGCTCGTCCAACCCACATCGCTCTGTCAACCAGCAGACACTGATCAGCCACAGTTCAGCTTCTGGCCAGGAAACCAGCTAGTGGCAGCTTTGATTTAATGTGAGCAGTTTGCCCCTGAGTGAGCTTTATGAATGTTGCTTCTATTATTATTTGTCAGCCTGCGGAAAAATCATAACTGTGATTTAAAGGTATACAACTCGAGGAAAATTGACTTGTTTTCGTCTTCATTTTTAAAAATCCAGCACATTTATTTCACCGCTGATGTTATGGTTATTGAAATTTTTGGACAACAGTTAGCACGTAGCTCCCCTTCCTTGGCCTTTCCCACTGATGGTCAGGTTAAGACAATAATGGAATCACAATAAACATGCCTTTCCAGTTTAAACTAATGGAAGTTTACCAAACCCAACACTTGTTGATTGACTTATGTTTTTTTTACCAACTATGTTTTTCAAAGCTCACCCACTACTGGGTAATTCTCCTTCTAAGACTGCACTGACAGACAGGGAGGATTAGATTAGATTGTTTACCATGGAGACAGATCCTTCTGGGCAGACATCTTTATCTCTGTTAGTTTGGTATCTGAAAACAACAACGCTGATAGTCATGGCTAAATGGGGTAATTGTCTTGGTGTTTCAAATCCCAGATCCAGATCATCACCAAAATGGAATCAATTATTTCACTGCCTGAGGACTGTCTATCTCCTGAATGTTATGAAATTCATTGCACAGGTGTCAGAGGCGTTTAGTAGACTATCGGGCATTGAGCTTAACCTTGCTAGCAGAGATAATTATTTTTTCACTGATATAAAGAGATTTGTGAAGTTTGAGCTGAGACCCTGAGGTAATGTTGGGATGTTTTTTTGCAATGCACACGTCTGTAAACACGTTAAAACTGACAAATTTTAAATTTAAATAAAACAAATGCAATACTGTACATGATCCAAATGTTGGCTTTAATACTTCTATCTATACATTTATCTTCCACTACTTAATCCAAAAAATCCGAAGGTGCTGGGGGCCACCAGACATTTAACCTGAGCCAAACCACCAACCGGATCTCGCTAACTACACATGTGACCCTATGGCCTGGGTTGCATACTTGAGATATGAAAATATCTGCATCGTATATAAGTGTGCCAACACACATGCTCCTGTTCTACGTAAATTAAAAAAATTAGTTCATGTATCAAATGAATTTGTCAGCTAAAGAAGAACTTACATGAAAATGAATTTGTCAGCTAAAGAAGAACTCACATGATTACGACACATGCCCTTTTTTTTTTTTTTTTTTTGGGCCTGAGCCTTTGAAAAACCTTTATGAAATTGCCCTGTCAAAGAGTGCTGTTGAGGCAGCGCCAAGATTGCAGCCATAGGGAGCGCTCTAATAGCTTGCATCATCATCACCATCATCATTATCACCCTGGGAAAATCATTTTCCAAACTGACTCTCTGTAACTGGTAGGAGCTGTTTTATTAAAACATGAAGTGCTACCAATGCTGGACTAATAAAGTCGTCTACACAGGACAATCTGACTTGAGTGTTAGCATGCACTGTGAATCAGAGCAGACTGGGATCAGTAGGTGTGAACAGTGGGAACAACGACAGAATATCTGTAAATCAATGAGTAAAGCTCAGCAGAAGAATGACCTGTTTATGTAAGCTAATGGCTCCCAGAGCATGTAATGGTTATCAGTAAATGTTTTATCACATTGTCTAGTCCCTCTGGTTCTCCCTCTCTCTCTCTCTCACTGTATCCCTCCCTCTCACTCTTTGTTTTTTCTCTCTCACTCCCCCCAAAGGAATCCTTTATTGCAGGCAGTAAAAACTCTCTGCTGTTTATTCCAATTGAAAAGGCTCTAGTGTTATTCCCTTAAACCTGCACCATTTCAGGCTATTTATGTTTTATGACTTGCGTGTCACATGACAATGTGGACCTACAATGAGTTTTGCAATGCTCTTTGCTGCTATATCAGTGTTTTGTCTCGTATTTATATTCACACACCTGTTGATACCTACAGGTGTGTTGAGACACTTGACTCTAATTCTCAATTACTTCACTATGATCCCCTAAGGACCAGGTATGACTTAAAACAATGTTCTGCCTGAAACACTTCAAATGTTTCTCAGTTTTCTGACTGGACCAAGAAAAAAAAAACCCTCCCTGTGAAATCGCCAACCCCAGCTCTTTTTGATGATGATACATCAGAAGATCGTAATGGACGCGGCGTAATGCTTCTCAGATCACTCTGAGCGCGCGGCTGCGTTGCTGTCTTTGTGTTGTACAAGTATTTTGTGATTATAATTGCGGTGCACAGATGTAAATGAGGCTTAGACGGGGGTTTAACAGAACGACACGCTATTGTGACAGAAAAAGAAGACTTCCATAGAATTGATGTGGTGAATTATTCAAACACATGGCATCCTCCACGCACCACTGGAAGCAGATTGCTCTCCTTCTTATGGGAAATGGTCTTGCTGTTTGAAAAGATGCCTTTTATATGTAAACAACAGCAAATCGCCTCAGAATTTCATAGTAACTCCAGGAAGGTCTGAGCAAGGGGGCGAGGGGAGGGGGGAAGGAAGGGGGACATCAATCTCATGATATATGGAATTCTGCTTGGTCTTCATTTTTTATTGTTTTGGAATAAATATATTTTTTATCATTATTTACGTTCTATACACGGAGTATTCATATGTTTATCTGTTATCATTATTTATGTTCTATACACGGAGTATTCATGTTTAGCTGTGTGTCACAGGTCTAAGCTTCCACATGAAGCAGATTAAAAATGCACAGAAAAATAGAAGAAAGGTTCTGAACTTCCACACTAACATTTGCGTTTTAAATCTCTTCTATACAGTAGAGTTCAGTTTGAGAAACACTCCACAAGAAATTGAGAAATGTCTTTGTTTCTCCAGGTATCAAGAACTAAAACAATGGTTGTTCCGACCAAGAGAGTTCATTGTTCACGAAAAATAATTTGCCGACCTTTTGGGTAGACTGCATTGAACAGCAAAGTGAGAAAGAGTAGAAGAGGTGAGGTCAAGGGTTCAAAACTGGATTCCAATCTTTTTCTTTTACAAAACTGTTGTAGATTTGCGTCCTGAAAGGGTTCGTCCTCGTGACTAACACTGTAATCTTATGATAACATCATAGCTCATAGCCATAACCCTAACCAATGATTTCCTAATTAGCTCACCTCTGTGTTACTAAGCAATTATTTGTAACTGTAACAGCACCAACAGAAGCAACACTATAATTTATTATCAGTTGATCTGACACACACACACTGTATATTTAGGTAAAAAAAAATGTCATCCAAATTTTTTTTTTCACTGTAGAAAGAGAAGCTAACACATCTGTATTTTTCATTTTCACAAGAGGTAATTTCTTTTTTTGTGTGCAGATAAAACAAGTTTTCTCTCTGGATTCATGGGGTTTCCCTAACATGTGGTTTGAGGAAGGTAGACCACAGGTAGCTGGTCTCAGTTCAGTTCTTCTGCACCAGTGCAACTTTAGAATTGACAATCACTGAGCAGAACAGTGATCAATCCCTCCACCCAAGAAAGGAAAGGAAAGGAAAGGAATGTGGCAGCCATAACGGGAGACATTAGAGGGGTAGAGGTACTTGCACTGTTACCACGGCAACAAACTGTGCAGAGAGAGGGCTGGTGGTGTTGGTGCAGCTGAGAAATCATCACTGGAATTGGTTGTTAGTGCTTAAGAGCATTTCAGAGTACCTGGATGTGGTGGAAGCTGTGTATTCGTATATAAGGCACAGATCCAGATCTGAATCAACTCATTTCTGAGAATATAAAACCTGAGTGGAGAACAACGACGTATAAATGTCAAGCTATACTGTTATAACGCAGTTCACAGTAGTGGACAGGCTCCGGGCGTGGGGTTGTACTCTCGCTCACCTGAAGCTGTGTGCAGCGAGGGTCTGTATAACATAAGTTGAAATCCATTATATTTTTTTCCTCTGTCATAAAGAGGAAAGAAATCCCCCCAAATCAAGAAACGTTTGCACTCATTACTGCATCCATTACTCTGATTGGAATACGAAGGCGCAGAGGGAAACTGAGCCCGGTGGTGATTAAGTAAATTGATTTATTTATGATATATGGTCTTTTATCTTAATGACTAGATTCAATCTAAAATGTTTATCTCATTTACAAAAGTCAATTTTCCAACAGTTTCTACCATTTTTTTGTTGCTCTGTATCTTCCACACGTCTACAGGTCTAATATGTTTGTAGAAAATGATCATTCTCTCTATTTAAGCCTCACAAGTGAAAAGGTTTTGGGGTTTTCCTTTGCTATACCTCCGTTTATTGAGGAGTCCTTTTCTGGCAGATCTAAAGTTTAAGGATTTCACACAGTCAGGGAAGCCTCTGCATCTCTTCTCACAGTTAATAATGAGGACACGAGTGCAACACATTCATTGTGTCTCACACATTCAGTCCAATGAATTATTACAGACATGAGAACACAGTCGAGAGGTGTCTGTCCTTTGGTGTTCAGTACTGTATGAAACATGCATCATAGCATGAGCGAACTGTATGAAACATGCATCATAGCATGAAGTGTATGACTGTGTATACACCTGTTCCCCTGAGTCTTATTCCACAATTCTCTCACTGACATGTAGAGAACCTGCTAACGCTGTGGGAACGTGTCAGACAAACAGGATTGTCCATTACTGCCAAAACAAAAATGACGTATGAAATAATAAACTAAAGACAACGTGCAGTTTCAGTACCTATAAGACTGAATCCTGTATCTGGGATTACCTTGTTATGTTATGGGTGTGTAGTGGCAAGAATCTGGTGATACGATACGCATCACAACATGGGGCAACAATACAATATATTGTGATATACTGCGATACTATGGGCAAGGCCATATATTACAAACAATTTAAGACAAAGAGACAAAAAGAAAATAAAATGAACCAACAGCATGAATATTTGTATCTGACCAATACATGGATGGGTAGGAAATGATAAAGAACAAATCGAGTAATTAAAAAAAGATTCACGTTTTCTAAGTTATTGAATAACTTAGAAAACACGACCCCCAGCCCCTCACCACTCCTGTTTCTCTGGGAGTCTCCTTTCTGCAGCAACACATAATCTGGCAGCACATCACCTACATTTCCCTCAACAGTTTGCAGTCTGTCAGTCATACAGACAGACAGGTGGAGCTGACAGACAGGCATCTGAATATCTTAGTTGCTTTAAATCAAAATAACTTCCTGATGCTGCTATAAATAAATAATATTACTACTACTACTACTCCTACTACTACTACTACTACTACTACTACGACTAATAATAATAATAACTAGCAAGAAGTAAGAGAAAAGGGGAAAACCACCTCAACACCCCCATGATTGCTACACTTTCACAAGATTCAAATCAAGATTCAAATCAAATCAAATTCATTGATGGTTCTGTTCAGACCTGTAAACTTGGGAGTAATTCAATATCAGGAATTTCTTTTCACTCATTGTGTTTCCAGAACTGAGTGTCTGTGATATTGTTGCACGTGCTAAGTGGTGAAGAACCACCGTTACAAACTAACAAGGGGGTTCACTGTGGGAAAGACCCCCGGTGCATTAAAATCAATACTCTGCTCACCCAAACTGCACAGCTCCAAAACTGTACACGCTCATCTTAGCCGGGGTTCTCATGGACGAGCAGCTGAAAGCAAGTCTTGGATTATCAAGCACAACGACAAGTGTTTGACAGCGTGGTGTGAACTCTTCTCTACTTGACTGTGGAGCAGTGTGCAAACGTGTTGTGTGCTGCTATGAATCATCCTTCTTCATCTGGCAGCCGGACGGACGAGTTTAAGTTTGACAGGGGAGTGCCAAAGTGTTTTGCTAGATTTGAAGTGAAACCTTAACAACTTGAGAATTTTGTTTAAACCCTGACTTTGTAGACACTGTAATACTGTATTAATTTCATAAAACGCTGTGACTGTGAACCAGTGCTCACATGTACATTGGTGAGTGTGAAATAGTGTGTAACCACCTCATTCCATGTGTGTATCATTTGAACATCAATATTACCACAGCATGATGAGTTCACTGATCCATGGAGGAACAATTTGCTCACTCAATTTATTTATTTATTAACTAGTTGGTTACCTTCATGGATAAACACCTGTGGGCTGGATTATTATTCATGGTTATAAATTGTCAGATTATTGGTTTGGCTGCCAATTAAAACATGAAGTAATGGGTTTAGTAAATGGATTCTGGACTTATACTTAATATTAGACAATATCATATTTATATTTTTTAGAGCAGAACATTTTCTTATAACAGAAACAAACCATACTTAAATTTAAAAATAAAATGTAACATAATAATTAATTAATAATGATTCAAATTAGCACTTTTGGGTTATGAGATAATTAATTAATAATGATTCAAATTAGTTGCACTTTTGGTTTATGATCAACCATTTATAAAGATTTATGAAGCACAGAATTGAACAAAAAAAATGAATGTGATATCCTAATTTGGGCATTAACCTTTTTAAAAATGCATTTGCTTCAATGTCATTATAACATTCTCTTCAGTTCAGCTCCTCATCATGTAACACAGGGTCTGGAGTCTTGATTGTTGCACAGAGCTGAGGAAATGGTGTTAAATTAGACAGTGATGTATTTCTACAGTTACTGGTTTGACAACAGTGCATTTTCAAAGCACCATTAACACAGTATTGACTGTATTGTGGAGACACACACTGCACCAGTTTGGGAAACAGAATTGCCTTCTTTGATTTAATGGTTTTCTATGAAGATTGATAAAGGCTGTGGCTGAACACCACAGGGATATATGACCAGCACATTGGACAGAGGCGGCAGAAATGACCCAATCATGTAGAAGGGGAAGTCTGGGAGCACAGTAATCTGAGGCTCCTACATTCATGTGATGGCCTCCTGTACATACAGTACTGAACCAGGACACGGATATGGAATCTACAGTAACCGAGCCCTGCTCCAGACTGAGATTTTCTGAGATCAGCCCAGGGTTGATGAAGGCTCAAAGGATTGTTCCAGTTCCTCTCTAACAAGATGCTGCAGTGCTCTGTAAAGGTCAGGGACACAATCTATAGACCAGCAGAATACAGCTGCTGTTTCCATCTAAGACTGTGAAGCTGTGTGACTGATTGAAAGACAAAGACAATCATGCTGCCAGCTGGACCTTACTCTGGAGGAAGTCAACACGCCAAGGCATGAAAACATATTAAAACTAAATGATGCATTTTGGTAAAGTGACTAGTGGTGGCAGTAATAAGGTGTTGTCAGCAAATGGTCAACCGAGTGGTGGCAGTAATAAGGTGTTGTCAGTAAATGGTCAACCGGTTTACTCAGGGCTGGCTACACTTTTTCTCCTGTACCAGGAAAGTTCAAAAACCATCAGCTTTTGTTCCAAACTGCCAACGTGAAGTAAAAATCAAAACTGCAATACTCTGCAGCAAGCAGTGCAGTCCCTCACTGTCATGTCATTCAGCGCATCCTGCGCACATTTCAACTGGCAAACAAACTTCAGGAGCAACACCACCACCTATTGACGCAATTGAATGCATTCTTTAGAGTTGATTACTATAAATGAATTTAATGTAAAGTCTGACATGGCCAAAGATTTCAGTGTTGACGATGAAAAACGTACACTGTTTCATATCAACGATATTTGAAGTGCAGCACTTTATTAGACGTATCCTTCTGGTAGCTTCCACAAGTAGAAAATTCTAGTAGTTTATATACAGTAAATGCAGCATCCATTAAGACACACAAACTTAATTACTTCTACTACATTTTGTGCAGAAAAACTGTGCAGTTCTCTGGACCAGAGCACACGTGAGATAAGCTGAAAAATGATGGACGTGTCTGTCTGTCTTCTGTCTGTCTTATGTCAGAGATGGAAGAAATGGTAACACTGCTCAGCCTACATTTGTATAAAAAAGGTTCAAAAGAAAAGTATGTCTTTCTGTTTTGACCTCTACCACTAAGGCACATTATTATTAACAGTAGGGTTCCTAATGTATAGAGACGGTGCTCAGCACTTCATTTAGTCTTTAGTCTTTGCTCTCTCTGCATGCCTCACATGGAGGGACACCTTAGGTAGAAAGGAATAGTTACTTATTGTCTTAGCTCAGCAACAAAGACAGGCACAGTGGTT
The DNA here is from genome assembly GCF_000523025.1 of Cynoglossus semilaevis. NCBI lineage: Eukaryota > Metazoa > Chordata > Actinopteri > Pleuronectiformes > Cynoglossidae > Cynoglossus > Cynoglossus semilaevis. Next base: position 14,079,592 of record NC_024311.1, on the reverse strand, counting down.
AGCTGTAGATAGCCAGAGGCAAAGAGCAGGAGTGATCGTATCAGTTAAGAGCAGATAGTGAAGTGCTGTTTTATAAAGAACGCAGTTTAACTGAGGTCAAACTGTGTCTCTGCAGAACAACTACTGTGGAATAGAGGAGTTTTAGAATCGCATATTGGTCATAATTATAAGTTCACTATTTAAATGTGGCCTGCACAGTTATTTGGAGCAACCTATACACATACATATATTCACATATATAAACATATATATATATATACACATGTATAACTTTTCCTGTTTACAGTTGCAGTCTTGTCAAATTCGGACCCAACAAACAGCCCTCGGTGCATCAAACCCTCGCTGACAGTTTTATGACTTCTCACATCAAGACCTTCTCGGTGCCACAGGACACACCGTGGAAATTGGGTACCTGGCAGCTCCAGGCTGAAATGAAAGGAAGGTTAAACTCCCAAAGGGACGGTGTGCTTTTCACATTCACCCTTTTAGGCAATGGCAAAGTGAGTAAACACCTTAGAGGAAATTCAAAGTGTAGTCCTTGAGGCAGTTTTTAACAGTAAACCACACCTCAGCGCTGACACTGCCGACCCAGAGATGTTTTTTTAAACCCCGAGGTTCTGGTTCACATTTTTGTCCCGATGAAACTTGAAACCACAGACTGTTTTTTTTAATCCTTTTTATTCTCCTCTGGAAATTCAGAAGAAAATTAAGTTTTTTTTATCAAGTGCTATTAAGAGTGTGACACACAAACGTCAGTTTGACAAATCTCCCCTGGCCTTACAGTGAGCATTCTCACTGCCTGGTGTTTTTCTTCTCTTACTTACAGTATTCCTTCTCTTCCCTTCCCCCCACACATGCTCTAACAGCCAACATTATTTTCTTCTTCATAAACATAGCACGGTCTTTCTCACTCTTCCTCTCCCAAGTACACGCACCATCTTCCTCACACACACCAAAATATCCTGAACTGACTTTGGGCCTTTGTTTTTTTTTTTTTTTTTGTGAGAGCCATTGTATGAAACCCGTGGGTCCTTTTTTTTAGGCCATAGATTAAAAGGAAAGTAAAGGCAGAGAATGACTGGTTGAGATGGGAAAGTCTTCCTTCCTCCGCTCCAGAATTCCTTTGTGCCGGGCTCTTCTATGAACCACACTTTGTTTGATTCAAAGAAGTCGAGAGAGACTTAGGCAGCAGATGTTGAGATTTCAAAGAAAACAAGTACAAGTTGTACTGACTCTCGTCAGCACTCATCTAGTCACATACATGCTGTTCTAAGCGTCTGGGGTTGATGGATCTGTTTGTCGGAGCAGGGCTTCCATTCCTCCTCTTTATCTCTGCAGTCAGAAGGTATTAACCTTTTTTTTATTTCTTACTATAGTGAATAAATGCTGATATTTATCAAGCTGTTGTGCTACAGTACTATTCAAGTCTTAACTGTTGCTAACAAGATTAATTTGATGTAAATAATAAGGATAAAACGAAAGATTTCATTATTATCAAAATTCAATTAAAACTAAATCCAATATGGCTGTCAAACTACTAAACCTGTTAAGGTCTATAATTGCAATGTAGCTACAAATTAATCACAATTATTCAGTGATAATCAAGTTAACACAACATTCTGACCAAAATAAATAAATAAAGTGTGAACATTGGCATTTACACCATCATACTTTTTGATTGGACTGTATCATCTTTTTTTTTTTGTTTAAATTATGTTTGAAAAGACGTGACATCAAGGTCTAGAAAAAGTTGTTTGTTTGTTTGTGTAAAAAGTAAGAACTTTGTTTTTATTGAATTACTGTCAAAGAGGGAACATATTCCTTTAAATCCATAAAAGAGCTCTTCTTTGTGTTTCTTACTGTCAAAGAGGGAACATATTCCTTGAATTCTTCCTGAATCTAGTCTGTGCCCAACCCCCCAGGCCCTGAACCGTCGGCACACTAGCCTGAATTAAGCAGCAGACAATCGATGTTTAGATGGAACCCTCATCATCTGGGACTGTCCTGGGTCTCAGTCTGCCTGTGACAAACTCTCCTTGTCTGTGGACCGTGTCTCACCACAGTAAGACCTCAATCTTCTATCACTTCTAGCGCTGTGGCCAAAAAAGAAATAAAAAGAAATCCTCAGAGACTCAGTGTCGTGATGCTTCCTGTTCTACCTGTACGTGTTCCAGTCACATTATTTCCCATGCCACCAGTTTACTGAAGACACTTTATGAAAGCTAACAGGCTGGCAGCTTAATTACTGCAAGATGGTTTCTCCCAACAGCCACTTAGATGTATCTTATTTGTGCCTTCATTAATCACTCCATGCTGGAGGAAAGTAACACAACTTGGTTCCCTGAAGCCGATTAGAGTCATTGACAAATTAACTGTGGCGGTTCACCAGACAGATTCATTCACATACTGAGAGTCAACTTAAAGTACACCTGTGGTTGTTTTTCTATCTTTTACCTCGTCTTTAGACTATAATTCAACCCAGTCATAATTATATTTTAAAGTAAAGCATTCCCCCTGAGGCCAGAGTGAAGCATTTTGCTGCAACATTTTCCAGTGCAGTGATACAGTACCTTCATATATAAATATATGCTAATGTATTTTAAGCCAATGCTCAGCCGTCAATAGGCTTTTACCAATTTAAAAGGCTCATAAAAATGTCTTTAGTCTGTGCATTTGTTGGATAGACATTACTGCAGACTGAAAAGCTCAAATAATTCAATTCAAATAAGAAAAATTTTGAAAAGGAATCTTGGTGCTGCCATATTTATGTTTACATTTGTCAAAAAACGAAAGGTCGTCACAGTTTTCCTTCACCAACTGTGGCTCCACTGTGTAGCCGACTTCACGCCTGCTTACCCATCCCCACCGTGGGATCAATGAAGTTCTAATACCAATTAATGAATTCAATTTCAATTATCGGTGAGTAACAGGGAAATTCACAAGGAGGCGAACATCATGATGGAACAGCAGCTGCTGCAAACCAACACAAATGACCATAAAACAAGAGGCTGGGAATTAACTTGGACTGTTAATGTCGTGGACCTGCTCTGGACTGGTTCTTCTACCATCATGTATCAATCAAACTGATTCCACCAGGACAATTAGTTAAGTTGTCATACAGAAAAACAGAAGTTGACATCCTGTCCAAATGTAGCAGCAAAGCTTTTAGTGAGAAAAAAAAACATACCAATATAAAAATCCTGCTGCTGGCAGCCAAATATTTCCGAGATAAAATCCCTTTTTTATAGTTCCCCATTAAACCTGTGTTAGTCACAAGCATGCCTTTAAGGAACACATTAGAAGAACAATTTCATTTGTATCTGAACTGATTTTCTTGGCTTACTTTCCACCTCTTGACCTTTTGTATTAAATGCATTTTTGCCTTCCTCTTCTTTGTGGAAAGCTGTTCTACAAACAAAATTGTCTTACTACCAAAGCCTTTTTATCAGCCAAACCTTCAGGACAACAAGTCTCCAACTCACTTCATTCTCAAAACTGCTTTATTTCATTGTCTCTCAAGTCTGGGAGGTAAAGTCCAAAGGATTTCATTTTTGTCAATAGATTATCTTTTTCAGCGTCCCCAGAGCTGAGCTCTCTCCTCTACTTGGATGAATGACTTCATTGCAACGGCAACAGAGAGAGTGTTATTAGGAGAAAATTGATAGCGAATAATTAACGACAGCAAATGAGAGAATGAGAGCTGAAGACGAGTTGAGGCAAAGAGTGTCTTCTGTCTTTGTAGTTGCCATGGACACCAAACACGCTTACTTGCAGACTGCTGCTAACATTTTTTGAATGACTTACACACACACACACAGACACACAATCACACACACCCCATACTTCAACTAAGGGTAGACAGGAGCAACAGCGGTAGCTTTGAAACACCTCCTGTCAGATTCCAGCACAGGTAGATGAATGCACACAGGATACAGCTCATTAAAAGTTGTGTTTTACTCCAAGGGCCACTGACTGCTTGTTTCCCTGTTTTT
>NC_024311.1:14019704-14075549 GCF_000523025.1 Cynoglossus semilaevis | reverse complement strand
TGCCTTGGTGAGTATTGTGCTTTACTTCTAAATTGCAGAGATCGTATGTATCGTGCAGATAATAATTAGTGAATGTTTTTGTAAAGTTTTAATTGTGTCAGATAATTACAGACCTTGTTCCCAAACCCTGCTGATCGTGTATTCAGATGTCACCAATCTCATGGTTCAAATCATGGTGTAGCTACAAAAACACTGCAGTTAATACTCTCCTCTCTCTCTATTGTAAGGGCACACACACACATCACGACTCGGGCTACGTGTCACAATCAGCTTGACTGTCAATCACTGGAACGAACTTAGCAGAGAAGAAATCAACAGCGAGCCTTTAGAAAGGCTTATGCCAGCAGCTCATCCCACTCTCTTTCAAGTATTGACATTGATTGTCCCTGGAGAAATTTATGGAGTTGTTGATTATAATTATGCCTGGGGCTCTTAGAAAATAATAAAAGCCAATGGAAATCAAATAACCCATTGTTTGCACGCATTTCCAGCTTCTTACTATTTTATACCTATTCTTTCTTTTATACCTTTTATACCTGTTTTATACCTCAGCAGTGAAAGACGAACCATGGGTTTCACTGCATGTGGGCTACAGCAGAAAAGGACTAAAAAAAAGAAGACCAAATAGCTGAACCTCAGTTCTACTACACTAACTGTTAAAATTGCATGAATGATTTTGGGTGAAATCCGGAGTCACACATTGCCTGATGTGTCAAATAAAAAAAAAAACATAATTCCCACAGTAGAATTCCCACCCGGGGGTGGGTGGGAAATGTGCTTTACTCTGATTGGTCGAACGTAAAACCACACCAGATTGATTTTTGGCAAGAGGAGTGATCGGCGTTCTGAACAATTTGAATTTCTCTCCTGTTTGTCTTCCTCTTTTGCGCGACTTCAATTAATCACTTGTCTCTCACGTCCAGCCGTGAAAATACAAACGGATCAAGCGCTCTGCCCGTTCAGCACCATGGACAGCGCAGGAAGCGCCGCAGTGTCCAAGCGTTGATTCAACCGGTGGCTTCACTGGCGGCGGCGGCAGCGGCGGCGGCGGCAGGAGTGTGGTGAAGAGTGAAAAAGAACGATTTATGTTTGTAAAGGAGTGCATTGATGTTTTCTGGATAACTTGGACAAGTGTTTTTTTTCCACCTTCCTTCCAACACGGAGCGTCTCCAACAATTCCACCGTGAATGTAGGCGTGCCCCTGGATCTGGATATAGATGAGTGGCTGCTTTTAAAAAAAGGGAAAGAAAAAAAAAAGAAGAAACCAACACGCGCTGATCCTTGGTGTGGAGTAGGTATATTGCGGTGCCGTGGTGCCTGCACAAGAAACCCTCCATTTATAAGGATGCTGGTGGGAAATGCCTGGAGACGGAGATGACGAGATTTGTCAAAAGGCGCTCGAACTCCTGTCAGATCTCTGTTCCAGGGGGGAAGTGCAGAACGAAAACTGCCTGGATTTTATCTACTATTTCCGAGACCTCGCCAGGCCACGCTACCCGGATTCAGGTACAAATTTGTGTCTAATTCAGTTGGTTTTATTTTCTTAATTACACGAATGTGCATGTGACACACGATCCTTCGTCAAGCATTCCGGTGCCAAACTCCAAATGTGTTCCGAGGTTTTATTCTGTGCGCCTTCATCACCACTATAATTACGATTGGATTAATTAAGCAATTATCCACAGCTTAATTGCAATAATCTTTCGTTAACTGGTGGATTGAATTATAATTAGTTTAAAGATGATCACATTATCCATAGGTAGGAGACTGGATATTTGGTCTCAGTCAAATCCCATTTCTTTTAAAACCCGTGCACATTCTGCCGGTGGTGATAGCGTGTAGTCCTCGGATGACAGATGATGTAAAATATGATGTATTGCAGTTGCCAGCACATGGGCTCACCGGTGTAGCAGTTAATGTGGTGTCAGATTCACTCTATCCTGCTTTCAAACCTCAACCTCTGCTTAAAGTCTGTTCTGAACTTTTTTAATTATCTGATACTTTGGTTTGTTAAATAACAACCCTGAAAAAAGGGAAAGTTCTAATCGACTCTGTGTACGCGCGCGTGTGTGTACGTGCGTGTGTGTGTGTGTGTGTGTGGAGAAGACAGAGAGATGATGTAAAGCAGGCACAGCAGGTTTTCCGAAATCCTTCTCACTTTTCTCCTCCGTTTTTTCGTTAGCCTCATTACAACATCAGTATTCACTGCATGAAAGAGTCTTTCCAGACTCTGCGTCCTTCTCATTTCCCCTTGTTCCCAAATCCCACTGCTCTCCCCTGTGGCTCCCTCCTTCTCCAAACAGACAGAACCTTCCCTGTCTTCTCTCACCACACTAAGTCAGTCGCAGCGTTGCTATTAGTGAGGTTTGCTGTGAGGCTGGTACTGAGCACTGAGGTTGTTACTCTGCACTTTGTCAGGCTTAAATGGACCAGAGATGGTGTCAGTGTTTGTGTGATTAATGAAACGTTAAGATGATATATCATTTATAAATAACTATTTCACATTTAGTTGGCAGTGCAAAATGGCAGACGGATTGAACTTTTATTCTTCTTAAATTATTTGCTCTTCTCAATAAAACAGTTTTATATGCTTTTAAGCAAAAGCAAGAAAAACAAAAATGTGAAGAAGTTTCCTTTGGACTTCCTTAAGTAGGAATATGGTTGCCAGAGTCATTATTAGAAAAAGAAGAGAAATATAATCCATGACAAATCTCTCTTAAACTCAGTCAAAATGACTGACACTTGACATTTACACACCTCAGTTTTCAAATCTGACCATACACTTAACAGAAGTATACATCTCTCCAAATACCAACATTAAAACACAGCAGCCAAGGCCTGCACAGTGTACAAAGAAGAGCATTCACTCCTTACAAGATTATTTAGCTTTAAATCCACCAAAACCTCCTTTACAGCCACGTACACCACTAGAGGGCTCACGTACCATCAGTTGTACAGTTACTATGGTTTGAGAACCATTGCTCACTGTTTGATCTCAGCCTGGAAAATGAAAAGTCATGAAGTCTGCGGGAATACGGAAACAGATGTTCATAGAAGTCCGACTCTAGAGATGCACTGATCGACCGCTCACCAAGTGTTACACATGTAACAGTGTAAGGTTAATCGTCAGGGAGCCATCACAAAGTTGATTTACACGACAATGCAATACTTAAACTACAGTCATCCAGACAACATGTCTGTCATGTGACATGACAAGAGGAACTAGAGATGACTTCATTTGTTAAAATTGCCTTTTTACTTATTCTCATTAGCAACTTCACTTAATAAAACAACATTTGCACCATAACTTTGTTCAATTTTATAATTATTGAACATTTTTTTCAAGATAAGAAAAAGAAGAACTCATTTATTGTTCTTCTCTCTCAAAGTCACTACAAAAACCAATATGAATTGCAGATATTATGTTCTGCAGTTCTATTAGCCAGAAAATGGGTGCTCATAAAACCATTTTCACTTAGTAACTCATGAATGTTATTGAACTGAAGAGAGAACCTGGGACTGAGTGGAAACTATGACTAATTATGACAATTATAAAAGAAATTGGAATCAGCCAAAAACTGCAAAACTGCAATCATTTCATCTCTACTAGAGAAATTGGAATCAGCCAAAAACTGCAATCATTTCATCTCTACTACACACACATTGATGGGAAGTATTAGCATTTCAAGTATTACACATTTCACATCTGGTTATGGACTAATGCTCAGTTATGATAATTATAAAATAACTACAGTTTTGTTTTGGTAAAACGGCACAAATCCAGCATTGCTCCATTGTATCACTCACTCAGCTTTGTATACTAAAAAAAAAAAGAAACCACTGAATTTTCAAGTATCTGACCAGCAGGTGTCTTTGGGGAAATTGCACACATGCCGACCTCATTAGTGTTGTGTTTTGGTTGAGAACCACTGGGCTTCAAGGCAGAGGACTGAGCAGGAAGTGGTGGAGTTAAGGACACACAGCTCTTCACTGAGAGTGACCAGAATGGATGGAATTAGAAATTGGCTCATGAAGGGGGGGCAGCTAAGAATGGAGAAGAGAATATTTGAGATGGAATCATTGGGTGGGAGAAGAAGAAGAAGAATGTAGATAAGGACGACCTGGAGTTAGAATTCTAAATGTCATGAGGGAAACAACAGTAAAGTGTTGTTTTGTCAGCCAAAGGATAATCACTCCATTTATGTCAAGCATTCACAATTTCAACGTTTTATTCTTATGAATATGGCTCTTGAATTTTTTTTTTACAGCTATCAAAACAAATGGACTCGTTTAAAAAGCAGTTAGGCATTGTCAAAAATATTTATTAGCCCTATTAACAGGTATTAGAAGAGAAGATCGATATTAAGCCCATATTTGTACAACCCGGCAGCAGCTAATTATCTCTTTTATTAGCTTCACTATTTCTTTGTCAGGCTCGGTTATTTGTCGTTAACCTGGAAGCCACAGAAGAGCAGCGAGACTGCAGACAGTCCCCGCTCCAGTCTCCAACCAGGTTAAAGTTGCATTCACCTCACACTACAGTCACGGTAACCAATTTCTCTGGTGTTAATAGCAGTCATCAAAGTTTTCCATTTCCCCAAAGCTCCAGTAATCCCAGCCTGCCGTTCTCACTGACTCATGTTCTGTAGCGTCGGCCTGTTATCACCGTTGCTGTGGCAGGACACGATTATCTCAGCATGTTGCAACGATTTTTCCTTTTCTTCTTCATTGTTTTTTTTTTTTTGACAAATCATGGCAAATTATCGTATAATGTTAAGATGTAAAACGGATTTCAACAAATATTAAAACACATCTATACAAGCTGGAACAGACATGGTTACAGGTATTAGTCGGGACTCGTCGTGCGGTCACATGGAATGTCTAGTAATTGATCAAATATAAAATTACCCTAGAGTCACACATTTTTTAGGGAATTCTGAGGGTTTTCCAGAAAGGATAATAAAATATGGCAGACGTTGCCCACTAGTGGAGCAGGATAGGTAACATTGGCTAATAATATTTTTTTGGATATTTAATTTGAAGAGTTGAGAAAATTCTAGTTGAGAAAAACTCCACAGCTTTAAGGCATATTTGTTTGAAGAAACAACATGGCAACATTTGGGCAGCTAAATAATTAATGCAGATATATCAAAGGAACATTCTGTTTCATAAAGAATGATTGCCTGACACTGTAAGACATTCTGTCAAGTTACCTAAGACATAAAATTAACAAATCAAACATTCTTTGTGAATTAAAAAAAAACTCAACTTAATGCATTATAAAAACTCTCACCTAACATTACAGGCTGAATAACAGCAGCTCAGCAGGTAGACATTTCCATAAACCTCCTTCTCAGCACTTTTTTGCCTCCTACACTGTAGCACCTATTAAGGTAGGCTCTAAATTTGGTCCAGCTTCCATTCAATGTTGCCATAAGGTTTTCAGGTCTCTGTAGTCCTTCCCTTCAGGCAGCACTCAGGCCCTCCTGCCAAGTCTAATGTGAGCTCAGTGTCCTCAGATAACATGTCCCTCAATTCCTCCACATAATTCTCCCAAAATCACACAAACGCTGGCATTCACAGAATCCTAGAGCCTAGAAAGGACACTTTGTCTGGGTAACCGGCCATGGCAGCACCCACGCACAAAGAGCCAGAGCCACGATTGAGAACCACTGACGGAATTTGGGGAAAGGATCAATTATCTTTTGCTTCTTACAAGAAATATTTAAGTCATCTTTTAAAAGTCTTCATTTCTGAGCAGTCATTGGATTTATAAGTAACTCCTGTGTAAATGTCACAACAAGTAGGAACAGTGAATCAGACGTGACTCAGTGCAGCGTGATTCACTGTTTTTCCTGTTAGGAATGATGCGTTAAATAAGGCAATCACTCGATATGAAAAAACAAGAAAGTCACTGAAATTACATGAGCACTGCTAAGGGATTTTAGGAATAGAAAATATTAATAAAATGTTTTTTTATGGTTCTGTAATTTCCTGTGCACATGCGAATGGAAAACAACAAGTTCCAATGCATCATTTAAAAAAACTGGGCAATGGGCTCTGATTAAATTCACAATTCTTACAGGAGTGTCACTCGAACTGAACTATTACCATGTTTCATAACCAAATTGACACCGTGTTAATTAGATAGATAGATGGACGGACAGACAGACAGACAGACAGACAGATTGATTGATTGATTGATTGATTGACAGATAGACAGATACTTTATTGATCCCAGAGGGAGGGCAACAAAAACACCTCATCCATCCACTGTGTTGTAACTCGAGCAGAGACATTAGCATATCCAGTGCTACATCTGCTAATTTGCATTTTCAGATCAGATTAAACCACAGTTACAAACTTATAAAACTGTGTGGGAGATATAAAGTTAGATAAAGAACAGACAAACTCTTTTACCAAAGCGAGGTTGAGGAAACAACAGTCTCTTGTTACAATGTCAAGACTAAGCACAGTAAGAAGGCAAATGGTCACCTACCAGACCGAGACCGAGAGTTTCAGGGCATTCTGCTGAGATAGTTTGAAGGAGCAGTGAGAGAACAGACAGACCTGAGTGAACGGTCTAGAATCTCTGCAGCAGGTGAACGACACATTCTACATTTCTATGCAAAGTCTGATGATGTTCAACAGCGAAGTCGAGTTCAGAAGAGTCAGTAACTGGTGGAACCAGCTACCAGGTCAAAGTATGGTACGGTACAGTCTGGTGACTGCAGTGACTTTACCATAGTTAGAATGTAGGGAGTATGATGCAGGAAGCAGCAGCAGGTAGTCTGGACCCATTTTATTCAATAAAGTACTTAGAACCGTGTTCAGTACTAGTGGACCAAGTTCTAGAGTTCTGATTGTTGGTGTCATTCGTAATTAGAGATACTTTGCCATTGTACCCTAACAGCATATATATCTCTAACAGTAACATATAACTGGTAATTATCAAATCCACTAACTGAAGTCCCCTATGTGTAACAAAATAATGATCTTCTAGTTTACTCACAACTTACCAACTGAGAGTTAAACCTGGGCCTGTTTAGTCGAACGCAACCCTGATATACTAGCAGGAACTGAGGAAAGAGGCAAAAAAAACTTCTTTTTTAATTATTCAGCTATTTGCTGCCACCTAGTGAATGAGTATTGAATAGTTTTGCCAGTCAGCATCACATAGACAAACAAAGACAAATTATTTGCAGTAAATTCACAATAGTTTCAGACACAATTATGTGAAAATTGAACATTTTCCATGACACACCAGATGATCTCTAATGGCTGAATAATGTTGTTAGGAAACCTCAAATTTCCTGACATCTATACAGTGTGCAATTCACTGTGCACATGACAAATAATGTACTTTGAATGAACTTTCTTTAATAATTTTCTTTTATCTTACTGTTTATAAATATAATGCAGATTTAAAACACAACACTAAAATCGTCCAAGTTCATTATAGTAATTTAGTCACTGAAAAATACGGGATAAACTCATCAGCTCATAAAAAGGTAAGAGCTTTCACCCCATCAGATGAATAATGTATTTTTTATGATTATGAAGCTCATTATGAAGAGCCGTGGTTATTATTTTCTTTTAAAGCATATCAGCATGTGCTCCATTTCTTAGTAGGATCCCAGAATCTGCCAGCTCATAAAGAAACAATATGATTAACAATGAAAAGTTAAATGTCAGGGAAAGTAATCAGTCTCTTAAAAAACAAACCTAATTCTCTTTTTGGATTCATTTAAATTCAGTATTTGCAGCATGACGCGTTGTAAACCTGAGCATTGGGTAAATCAGAACTGTGCTTCACTGAAGCAGGCAGAGCCACAAATGGTTATGGTAAAAGGGAAAAAAAGACTAAAGAAGGTGCTATTAAAACACTGTGGTGTTGAAGCCTGGACTTGCTTAAACGAAGGTATTTCAAAACGTCAACGTAAAATAATTGATTCAGAAGCTGGACGAGAGTTCATCTGCCCTGTACAGGGAACAGAACTGTAAACACGAGCTTGTAGTGCACACACCAGATGTTCTCATACACATGTAGTGGATCAATATTTAATATGTGATATCATAGAGGAGGTGGTGAAGTCAATCAGTGGAGGATAAATGATGCTTGGACACATTTTTCTCTACAAATAAAATTGGAAAATCATTACCTGCCCTGTCTGTCCTCCCACCTGCAAACCATCTCCTCCTACAACAGTGGTTGCTGGGCAACGGTTCACTCCGACACATGCACAACTTCATTACAGTAAAAACATCCAATTACATCAACACAGTTTTCATTCTTCACCATGATTTCATTCATTATGCAGAGGTCACTGGTGTAACTAAGGCTTTCCATTCTCTTACACAAATCAAACAATGTGTTCGGTGCTAAAATTCTGGCCTGCCACACTGGAGGCCAGGGTGTGATTTCTGGCCAATGCAAGCCTTTTAGTAGTTCCATAGTGTGGTGTGATTTCCGGCCAATGCAAGCCATCTTTTAGTAGTTCCATAGTGAAGAGCACCATGGAATTTGGGGGGTGGGGCACATAAGCAATACAGTCCTCCCTAAAGGGCCGGTTGCAACTGTAAGATTGCAAAGGTGTAACTACTGCATAACATATTAATACAAAAAGTTCTGCAGTTTAATATTATTTATTCAAGTTCCAAATATTGTATATTGCTCTGTGTAATAAAGAAATGAATTTATCAAGTTAAGAAAACAAAACAGCTGGATGGGCCACATTTGACTCGGAGGCCACGATTTTGACAAATGTGGTGCAGAGGTTAGCACCCTGGCTAGTTCTCGTTCTCACAACAGATTTGTTACAGACGTACGATTAACTGAGGACATTTAGTTGCAGACAAATGTTAAAACAATAATGCTACAGAGCGGAAGAATCCTTTATGGTTTTGCTTCATAATTATCATCCACTGCAACAAAACTTAATTCACCGAACAGCTACATCTCTCAGTGTGCCTGGCACACAGGCATCCCATCCAATTATCAGAAACATCAGGGTCACAGGTAATTACCCTCTGAAATGGTGATTGGTGGACTTGACGTGAACTGATGACATTACGTGATTCGCTTGGATCAGAGGATTAAAACCAGGCGTCAGTCATGCAAATCAGTCAGTAGACAGTGGAGTTAAACACATTAGTGTCCCGTGGTTTTCTATGAAAGGTATGGGTTATTAAAAATAAAAATGAATGAATAAATAAAGTCTTCAGAAACAAGCTCTGGGCTTGAAATTTAATACTTCTGCCATCCAATAATAAAATACAAAAATCTTACAAATTATAGATGATGCAAGAATTTTCGAATATTTCGCACTAAAATGTAAAATCCCGTTCTTTGCCTCTTTGTGCTAAATACTGACTTGGGACTAGTGATGGAAGTCACTAAAGTTTACGCAGCTCATTTTAGTTTAGTATTCACTCATAGAGTGGACCTTTGATTTATATTTAAAAAACAGAAGATTACAGTCGGTCTGAGGACCAGAGGTGAATCACTGAGCCTGTGACGACTCTGTGCCTCACTCTCTCCACTGAGACCCATTCCCTGTTTCCTGGTGTAAACAAACGCGCCGCTGGAATATTCAGAGTCATGTTTTGAAACCATAAACTTTTTCCTGGGCAGCGCAAGGCCCACGGTGTGATACTTCTGTAAAACATTTATACTCCCACTGCTACTGCCTCAGCTCATGCCCAGAAGTGCAATAATACAAATTCATGTCGTGCATAAAAGTCACATACTGTAGCATTTCTTTTACCGGAAAATATCCATTTTATTGGTGTGCAGAGGAGGTTTGTGGTTATAGGTTTTATCCCATGATTATTTTATGACACCTTCATATTTGATACTTGGGTAAAGTAGCTGGTTATTAAAGAAATAAGGAAAGACACAACTTAAAAATAAAATAAGAAATAAAATACAACATATTAAAATGTGAAATACACGATATACAAGAGCACTGAAACTTTTACAGTATGACATGGACGTTAAATTAAATGTTTGAAACCATTTTTCTTTTTCACCATTTGCATTGCCTTCTTTACTGAAACATTATTCCTCTGCAACCGCAGTTCAGCCACACATCTTCACACAGGTCTAGTCTTCTCCTGCCTTACAGCCCCATCTCCACCATCCTTCGCCCACTACATCCATTATCTTATCTCTTCTCTGCAGATGTCTGAACCGTCTCAACCATGCCTCTCCAACTCTATCTCCCAATCTTAGCTCTTTCTCTGATCTGCTCCTTCCTGGTCCTGTCCTCCCTGATCACTCAAAGACTAAAATCCCAACGATGCCAATGAGGTTAAATCGAAAACAAAGGCGGATTAAATATAGAGCTGCAAAATTTCTGAAAGCAAATAGATATCACCTCGTCTTTTCCATGTCACCCCCACAGATATATCTGTGAGTCTGCTGTCACTGGTCGTGACTGCCTGCGGCTTGGCCTTGTTTGGCGTGTCTCTCTTCGTCTCTTGGAAGCTCTGTTGGATACCATGGAGGGAACGCGGGCTCTCACCCACCACCAAGGAGGCTCATGCACACATCAACCCAACAATGAGCCCCCTACTGACACAGTCTGCACCCAGACAGCCAGTTTACACAGCCGTGGATCCTCCAGCGCACAACCGCCGTGAATCCTCCCACTGCCCCACACTTGCGAAGGAGCCCACGCCGGTGGCATCTGTCGTATCAGTGGAAGCACCTGTGACTCCCATGTCCCCACCACCCGTCATGGCCACACCTGAGGCAGCTATGAAAATCAGCCACACGTCCCCTGACATCCCATTGGACGCCCAATGTAAAAGTCGTGAAAATGGGGTTCACACCAACCCTCGTATGCAACGACAAACCACAGAACCTTCATCTTCTGGGCGTTCCATGTCTGAAATCGGGTCAGTAGAAAATTTGGATTTCTTTAAAATTCTTATCCAAGTTGTTGTTTTATTGACTAAATGTTTTATGTCCAGGTAAACCAGAGTCTAAGCAACAAAAACATTTCTTAGATTAAACAAGTCGTTAAATTCACTAACTTTGAAACCTTTTAGACTCTGTTTTTAATGACTGCAGTTATATTGCAATTAAACATCCACCTGATCTACAAGAGCAAAAATGTCTCTTCCACTCATTCCTTAACCCAACAGGAGGTTAGCTACTTTTAATGGTGTGTTGTTTTTGTGTTAGCCACTTTAATCAGTAGATAGCGTGCACCCTGCAGGCACTAAAATCAAGAAATCTAGTTTGAGCCGTGATGTTACCTCAGTTGACTCAGCTCATTTCTAACAAAACAATATGATGTCACTCTTCAACATAAGCTAGATTTGAACTTTAGCAGCACTGCAGGTAGAGGTAGCAATGCTAGAAGTTCTTTTCCTTGAACACAATGACAAATGACTTATATATAAATATATATATATAAATATTTCACGATGCGCTGTTGACTTATTTTAACAGGCTGAAATGTTTGTGCAACTCTTGATGAAAATGCACTAAATGTAATTTGAATTGGTGTACAATGTTGAAGTTGTACGATTATATGTCGTCTTTATTTCCTCTCCCCACAGACATGCCACCATCCGTAGACATATGAACTTATCTAACCCAGACTTTAATGTGGCCCAGTTTCAAAGACAGGATTCCCTCACCGGAATGGGACTGGGTCTAGGCCGTCTTAAACCCGAGCTCTACAAACAGCGCTCCCTTGAGGGAGATGAGGGCAGTCGTAGAGGAGGCGGATGCGGACGCCTCCATTTCATCCTCAAATTTGACTGCGACCTTGAACAGCTAATAGTTAAAATCCACAAAGCTGAGGGCCTCCCAGCCAAGGACTTCTCTGGCACCTCTGACCCTTATGTAAAGATCTACTTGCTTCCTGATCGCAAGACCAAACACCAGACCAAGGTGCATCGCAAAACACTAAACCCCGTGTTTGATGAGGTCTTCCTTTTTCCTGTGGCATACTCTGAGCTTCCAACACGTAAGCTGCACTTCAGCGTCTATGACTTTGATCGCTTCTCACGCCATGACATAATTGGCCAAGTGGTTGTGGACAACTTCCTGGATTTGGCAGATTTCCCCAGGGAGACAAGGCTCTGCCGCGAAATCCAGTACGTCTCCTCGGTGAGTCAGTACTGATTGTCAAAATGATGGATTTGTCATTTGACTGTATATATCATTTTACTACATCTTGCAGACAGAAACAAGGGATCTCAGAGGAATTGAGAGCAGGTTGTTGTCAAATATTATAAAGCCCGTGGGCTAATAATGGTACGATTTGGTTCACACGGTTCACAACGTGTGGTTTATCTAAGAACTAGATTACATTTGTTTGTGCATTTAGTGCTTTTCCCAGGGTTTGGGTTCCTTACTGAAAAACTCACCGAGACCCAAGTTTTGATTATACCTGCAGATACTTTACTTCTTGATGAAGGCTTATTTAACATTTCTCCAGGATGCTCGAAAAAGTTCAAGTGTTGTCTATAAATATCTGATAGATTTGCTGCAAACATACTTTATAGAAGATTTTTGCTTAAATTAATTTAATTTTAATTATTTAAACCTAGTTTATGATTTCAAATTTTAAAAAAAAGTTTCAAATGGATTAAAAGTTGTGTTCTTTAAACCTAGTTTATGATTTCAAATTTAAAAAAAAAGGTTTTAGACTGTGAATAAAATGGATTAAAATTTGTGTTGAACCATCTTTTCAAAAGAGGACAATCAGATATTGTAGAAATACCAAAGGGCAAACTCATCACATCTGAAACTCTATCTGATTTCACCTGTCCTTATTTAAATATCTGTTTACTCAAACTGCAAGTAACCTGGTCTGAACATTTCCCCTAAAAACTAAAGAAAGGAAATGAGTAACAGCTTTATTTCACAACACCTAAACCTCTACTTTAGGCCAAAAGTAAGGCTCACTAATAAAAACACAGAGCAGTGCAACGGCTGCTGCAAAACCTCTAGTGACGGATTTAAACCGGGGTCTATACGACTCATCGGTGCTCCTTGGCCATCCTTACAGGCCATAAACAAAGATCTAAGTCAGGGGCCACATAAAATTGTCCAGGGGCCATGATTGGCCTCCAGGCCAGGCTTTGGACTCTTGGCCAAAGGCCATATAACAAGTGGACACAAACATCTGGTTGTAAAAGAAAAAAAGTCTGGAAGAAGACCAGCCCTTCTGGTATTTTTCATTCACACTTAATTTAATTTTTTTAATTATAATCCCATTAAGGGATTAAAGTGGCAATAAAGCACAGCAGCTGATGACATGTGAGTAGAAACGATGTTACCACCAGCAGGACTGTACAGCAGTGCAGTGGCAGCAGATATCTGAAAAAATATGGTGGGAAATAAATATCTTGTTTCCTAAGTCGCAAACATTGATTTCTTCAAAGCAAGAATGTGAAACTAAGTGACTTTGTTTACTGTGTGCAGTTTAATAGATATATTGTGAAATTGAAGGTTCCAGACTACTTTATGGTAATTGTGGTCGTTCGTTGTGGACCCTCAGCTCATAGTGAGATACCACCGGATTATGATGGAGTGGTGCACAACTGCATAGCATTTCAACAAACCGGTTTTCTGCAAACTAATTTATTTTATTTTGTTTTTTGATCTTTTTTATTTTACCCTTGGCTCAGGAAAAATTTATAAACTAGAAAGGTTTACCATTCAATACCTCTAGAAAGTTCACAACACCAAAGCTTAACTAAAAAAACTTTCCTTCTCAGTCAGCGATATAAGAAAAAAAAACCAATGAGATCATTGTTTCGTGTTAATTTGGCCACTTGACTCAGTTGAAGGACATCTTCACTTCACATTTTCTAATGTCAAATCATCCTCTGTGACCTTTTTTTTGCAACAAATGTAAATTGAATTTAAAGTACGACCTCTAATCTGAACAGAATGTAAAAGTCAGGTTTCCTCATTAGCCACTGTTTGGTGTGTGTGTGAAAGAAGAGAGAGAGTAAAAAAAGAATAAAAGAGAATGACGAAGAGAATATGTGACAAGAATATTAAGGCTGTTTAAATCTACCAGATAATCACCACGGGTGCGATATTTACTAACCACCTATTCTTACAGTGATTGTTTTCATTGATAAAACAAATGTGAGACGTGCAATTGATCCTGCGCTCTGTGGCAAGCTCAAGTGGCATTAATAAGACGAGTTGCTATTGATTACCACTGACAAATTATTTCATCCTTGGGAGGTCAGTGGAACGCAATCAATGAGGCAGAGCTGTTTGAATGGGAATTCCCTTTTCTTTTAGAACAAGGGTTCAATTTCCCATTCCCTTCAAAACTGTAGTCAAATATGCCGTTAGTTCAAGTTAACAGAGCTGTTGTGGAGAATCTCTGTTAACTTTTTTAATATCAAACACTACATAAAAAAAACTCCTTAAATAACTAAGATATGTTGTATGCTGTAAACTGACGAGGCTATCATCTTTAATGTTACGGAGATGCAACAGGAGCTAATTATTTGGCAAACCTGCACATTGATTTCATTGACTCTGTGGTATCCCACTTTGTGAGCCTTTAAACTACATCCTTTAGATTCAAATATTTGCTAAAACAATTCATATAGTGGAGACACTTGGACTTTTACAGATAATATTTGCTAAAACAATTCATATAGTGGAGGCACTTGGACTTTTACAGAAAAAAACTTCAGAATCATTTAATACCTGCCTGAAGGAATGTTTGTTGTGTTAAAACAGATAAGGCGTCAGCTGAACAGGACAGGTTTATCATTGTTGTGATGCTTCTGTCTAATTCTACGTGGACTCCAGAGGCAGGAGACACGTAACGCACCTGGAAAAATAAAAGCCAGACAAGGCAAACATAGAAGGAGGCAGCTGTTGTTTAATAATAACAGGTGCTGGACAAGGAGGAAAGTGATAAGAAGTGTTTAGTTAGGCTGGGAGTCGGCATACTGAGATGAACTGTAATCCATTCAATTATCCATCCATCCATCCATCCATCCATCCGCCATTACAGGTGATGATTTGTCTATCCATCCAACTTTCATCCATCCATATTACATTCCTTAAGTTTGTGCTAATAAAACTGCTCTCAGAAAGTGCCTGCTATTGATTCATGCGCTTATAAGAAACTGCTGGTGATTTTACTTGTACAAATAAAAGTGACATGTTTTTTAGGGTTAGGAAAGAGCTGTTGCAGTCGGGACTGTCCTCTATTATTATTAGTGTTGGAAACAAAGTTGGATGTGGCCTTTGTGTTGGCCTGGTGGTGGGCTACTGAACTGTGAAGCCTCTGCTATCAATCAGTGTCAGTTGCTCAGCCCCCTCTGTGACCCCTGAAAAGTAAAGCAACGAGTGCACCGATGACTGCAAAGACGGATGATTGGTTTCTGCAAAGACTGGCCAACGTTTTGACATAATCTGAAAAGATTACGAATACATTAACTTACAATATTTGTCATTCACAAACACTGCTTGAGAATATCATCTAATGAAAAAGCATTTATCTTTAACGAGCCAACAGCTACCATTTATGTCAAAGCTACAAAGTCATCAACCTTCAGCTACCTCCATGTGGTGCTGAGTTCCCAGTCTCCTCAGAAATCTCTACTGTCATTCAGACAAAAACCTAACACACATTTAGTCTCAACAAACTCCCATTCACACCTGAAGTTGTGTGAAACCAACATCATTCAGGTATTCAGTTCTAAGAAGAAGACTATTAGATAAGTCCTGAAACACCTTCAACAAACCTCAACCACTGCTGTCCAGCAGTGGTACTACAAGCTGAATAACATAATATTAGGTTTTGTTGTCTTTTTACATGATTCTAATTATGCAAAAGAAAATTGAGTTTTCACTTAAAAAGGTATTTGTCTAATTAAGATACAATCGTTATTGAAAACAGAGATCTCAGAGATTAAGGAAATGGCAGCAGGTCTGTGCTCCAAATAGAAATGTTAAAGCTATATATAGATACAGTACGTACCCCTAGAGGGACCACCGTGTCTTCTCCTTCCTTGGAGCTTTCACCTCATGGCTGTTTTCTCAGTCAGTGCTGACACTTGTGTCCTCAGTGTTAATTGTAAATCAATGTTCGCCTGTTTGAACAGAAAAGAGTGTGGCAGGTGGTGTCTGAGATCAGGGATTCACAGGATCTAGGGTTCTCAATTTACACACGGTTCAGTTTTAACAGCGACAGACCTCACACACACACACACACAAACAAACAAACACACACAGACACACACAGACACACACAGACACACTTGCCCGACTGCTTAGATGTGTTCAAAGCACATTTACTCATTTTCGAAAAACCCACTACAGATGCATTAGCTTTTCGTAACCAATCCACCAGAGCCCATCTGTCACAATTACTGTAAATAATCATTTACTTCACTTTAATCCCATCATTTCTAACCAGTAAGTCGTGATTGCTTTCCGTATCGGCCATATGTGTTGTTTCACTGCCAGGTTTGGCTTGTGCTCTGCAGCACAAGAGGCAGATTGTAGAGTGATGGCAGAGTGAGTGGGTTATTTTTATGATTTTGAGAAAGATAATGGAAACACAGACACAAGTGATAGAATTTATTACCACTTATTGTACTTCTTTTTTGTTTATTATTTCAAGTGCTGCTTTCAGCTTCTCTGCAAGATAAATGACACACACAAGTGCAGTGTGTGTCAATGTGTGACATATGGAATCCAGTCGGTTATCAGACACTGCAGGCGACGTATGCCATTTGTTTTCTAAGAGGAATTCTGCAGCGCTCACACAGCACTAATCTCCCCCTTTATCCACTTGTATCTTCTCTATTATGCTGAAAGACCACATAGCATGAAAAGCCCTCAGCTTCCGTTTGTGGTGGGGTATGCATTTTTAGAGCAGTGTTACCAATTCTCAGTGGAGAGACCTACTTTTCAGTAATTGTAAGCAGTGTGCAACATAAGTCTGGGTGATTTGAATGCAAATAAATACAGTGGGTTATATTGATGATCTTGTAAAAACAAAAGTATTGAGGTTTTTTGGGGTAGTCTTTGACTCTTGTATGGTTAAATTACTTTCTTACCAACTGATTTACACCAGAGCCATTGAAGCAGAGGACTGCACTTTTGGAGCCTGGATTCAAATTGGCAACCCTGCCATTAAGAATTAAAAATATAAAACATTTATTTTTTCCAAGCATTTGTTGTATATTTTGTATGAACATTAACTAAATACTTTTTCAGACATGACAAATAAAGATATAGGGAAAAGTTTCTAAAGTCCTGATTGGCCATCTTCCATTCTCTATTTGCCTTCTCCCACAGGTACGTTCAAAAGTAAATTGACACGTATTAAAAGAGAGAGGATGTTCACATTTTCGAATTAAATTGCCTGATTTTCTTTTTTTTTTTTTTTAAAAAAAAAAAACCTTGTAAATCAGAGAAAATCAGTTTTTCAAAATCCTCTCTCCATCACCCTGACACACTATTAGATCGGCTCCACATTCCAGTGTAGGATCTACCACCAGACACGAATGTGTGTTTATCTGCTTCTCACTTCTTGGGCCCGGCTATTTTAAGAGCAAGTGATAAGTGAGCTCCTGCCTTTCTGCAGCTGAACAGAAGTCTCCACATCAGGTGAAATGTGGGAGGCTTTTATTAGAGCCATGTGACAGAAACATACACATACATCTAAAGAAACACACTTTAATTCCACTCTAACCCAAAGTCAGTGTCAGTGCTATATTCTTTATCTAGAGTAAAAGAAGCAGTGCCAGAAAAACACAATTGCATAATTGTTATCTCCTCTGCCAAGGTTAGGGTTTTCATGCTGTGTGTTTGTTAACAAGATTATGCAAAAACAACAGGACTGGTTATTGAAACTTGAAAGCAGGCTGGGACACAGTCCAGGGAATATTCTATTCATTTTTGGAGCAGATAGCATTAAGGAGGTGTTCTTTCTCCTTTCTTTACAAAATAAGGATTGTGTAATATTTCTTATATTCTGAGGTGCATTTTAAAACAATTACTGCTTTGCTACAAACATGTGGTTTAAATATTTAAAATATACACGGGGCCAATATCTATATTTGTACTGAATGGTCTTTATTGTCACTGTACCCGGGGGTACTGTACAACCAAATTAAGGAAGAGATGTGAGTGAACACAACAGAGACCTGGAGTGGGTTCACTAACAGTTCAGATTTAAAAATAATACCTTAAATCAGTTTAATAATAAAATATTCTATGGTGCAAAATTGAAGGTGTCAAACTTGAACAGTTTACTTACTTACATCAAAATTAACTACAAATCACAGACGCCAGATCAGTAAACCTCTATAAATACATGCTGGATGTTTAGGTGTTTTTTTTAAAACTTCCAATGTGTGTGGTAATATGATACTTATACAGGGTTGAATCGATATTTCTTTACACCTATTACATGTGTATCAACTATGTATCAACTGTGTATTACAGCAACAATAAGTGCACAGACTAGATGTATTAGATGTACGGTGCGTGTCATTCTAATCATCATTTACACGCATGTCAGGTTTTTTAAGCAAATTAACCTTGACAAATTAATTAACATGATTAACGAGTTAATTTCAACAGCCCTATTGAATTTGTTTGACTCATTTGTGTATTTCATTATGTATGTCCATGGGCAACACACGCCAACAGCTTGTAGGCACGTAATAAATGTTTTATATACATATACACACAAGACTTAGACCCATTTACAAAAGTAATCAGTGACAAGTACTGTAGATCCACAGTCTGGACTCAAACCGACAGTCCTTTGGCTAAAAGAGAACTGCACAACCAACCAACCAACCAAGCCACAGCTCCAGCTACCCATATAAGGGAGGTTTACGAGGGGCTGATAAGGGCCCACCTTCAGCCCACGATAGACCCACACAGGTCTATATATTACGGACATAAAGTTAATGGTAGAGTAAATGTGTTTTCCATTGTCTTCCAGGATAACGTGGACCTCGGGGATCTGATGTTTTCACTCTGTTACCTGCCCACTGCCGGCAGATTGACTATTACCATGATAAAGGCACGCAATCTCAAGGCTATGGATATCACTGGTGCATCTGGTAATTAAAATCTGATAATGTGCTACCACTGCAGGGTCCACTGATTGTCCTAAATAAGAAAAATATATGTTCTTTCATCTCCCACTTACATAGATCCATACGTGAAGGTTTCACTAATGTGCGATGGTCGGAGACTGAAAAAGAGGAAGACGTCGACGAAGAGGAACACTCTGAATCCAGTCTATAATGAGGCTATTGTCTTTGATGTCCCTCCAGAGAGCATCGAGCAGATCAGCCTTCTGATTGCAGTGATGGATTATGACCGGTGAATACATTTCAAAGTATATTTTAGAGTTGTAGAAAAACGAATGAAATCGAAAACTGTGTGCTCCTGCAAAAAAAGTGAGGAAAACTCAAACCTGCGACAGAGCGTAGTTTTAGAAAGGAAGCGTACATGTAACCAACTGGGAGGTTTTTCAATGAGCAGCTTTGCAGAAACTAATTACAGCTCTGAAACTGTATAATCAATAAGGAAAGCAAATAATTAAAACTTGTTGTTTGTAGTTAGTAATATTTTGGGCTTTCAAACTATTTTAATCTGACGAATAACAGGGTAGCTGTGGATAAACAACGATAATCATGATCATAATGAGCCACTATTTATTATGATTGTCTGATATAAAGAAACATGTAAATGTATGAGAAAATAAATGTTTTCTGTTTTTTGCGGGATGAGAAAATAAATGTTTTCTGTTTTTTTTTCCTAAAAAAAATTGCTGGAACAGAAAGACAAATAACAGCAAGTAGACATGCGTGTTCCACACCTATTTATTTGCGACTAATCCAAATGATGTTGTCAAGACAAATTAATAATGTGATTAAAACTTAATTGTATTAGCACTAAAAAATACAATACTGTAAAATGTTAGGGAACACGGAATAAAACCACGAGTTAAAACAGCTGCTAAAGCATGAATTTAGCCTTAAGCTAATTTGATCTGAAATAAAGTGTGTGTTGACAAAGTGGCATGAACTTCAGTCTGTTCCACTAACTCTTAGACAACTTTTTTTTTCTCTAGTGTCGGCCATAATGAAGTAATCGGTGTGTGTCGAGTTGGCAACGATGCAGACAACCTCGGACGAGACCACTGGGGTGAAATGCTCACATATCCCAGAAAACCTGTCGCCCACTGGCATCCACTTGTTGAGGTAGGTGTTCTGTGACTGAACTGACACTGACCATTTAAGAAACACCTCCCATTACACTGTGGAGATCTGCTGTATATTACGCTTCCAAAAACAACTGTTTATTCAAAAGCAATCTTTCATGTTGAGATTTTTGTCATGTCCCTCAGGTTAAACAACACTGACACTGTCACACTTATTCATTTCTTTATAATTTTTATAGGGATAATTTGGTCTGATAACCAGGATTGGTATTGGTCCGATTTTGGTGAAAATATTTGGATGGTTGGTATTGGTCCGATTTTGGTGAAAATTTTTGGATGGAAAATGAAAAAAAAAAAAACTTGAATCTTATTGAATCTTGCTTTGCATCAAAAATAGTACATTTACACTAACAATACAAACACGTTAGCATTGTAGAGTCGCTTAAAAATTGTCTGTGTGTTTTTGTGTTGCATTGATTTCATTTGAAAAAGTATTTAATAACAAAACAAACTAAAACTTGAGTTTGTTTTTGTTCTGTGAGGGTTTTTTTGTCATACGCAAATCTCTTATATTATTCATAACTCCCCAGTAATGTCACTGGAAAGTTATGGTCTTCACAAGTCCTTTATCTTTTGGCTCTGTCCAAAACTGAAAAGTACTGTTTTGAATGTAAATGAGTTTTCGCTGTTGTCTGCCAGCTGAGCTGCTTTGTCAGTGAAGGCTTTCATCCTTTGTTTTCAGTCTGTCGGTGCATTCCATTTAATTAAAAAAGAGGGAAAAACTGTAAACAAATAAACATATGACGTAAGTATTTACGTATATTAAAGTCTGTGCAAGAAAACAGGAAAAAAAAGTCACTAAATAAAATATATACTGTAAATGGTACTGAAGAATTTATTAGAAAAAGATTGTGTATTAGGAAATACAAATAAATTATCAAAAAGGAGGGACCAAAACTCACATTTATATTACATTTTTTATGAAACAGAAGCTGGAAGTTGACAAAGATTTAGACAATTTATATTCCAGATCCAGAGGTTTTTTGCCACAAAAATAGCAGTTGTATGTTATCCATTCGCCACTTGAAAATCTAACAAACCCAAGCTAACGGTATTATTTGTCGAAGGAAGTGTAACCCCCGTGCAGCTGACAACAGCACAGGGCTTTTTGACCAACAGGGATTTTTATTTGACAAAAACACACAGTCACCTTCCTCTCTGCTGCGACTGCCCAGCTATGTTTGATGTTCTACCTTTTTATTTTTAGTACCAGGGGACCTCAGGAAGTAGCCAGGGAGGATCCTGTAACTCTCTGAAGACACCCCCATCTCCATAACCTCGAGTGACAATCCCCACTAGAGATAGAATCGACCTGAAGCCTGGGCTGTGGCCCTGGACAGCAGTGCTCCCGAAGGATGCACACCGAGTCCTAAAAAAAGAACGCTGACATTCATAAAAAAGACAGTCAGAGCTGTGCTGAGATCCAGTCACTGGCATCAGTTGCATGTTGAATTGAATGACTGTTAAAGTGGATGTTTTCATTGCTATAATATTTAATAAGAAAAAAAACCCATCAGACACATGCAGACATCCAAACTCTGGACTATTCCTGGGTTTCGTCGTGACTGTTTTTTTAAAGCATTGTCTTGTTATGTGTTCCGATAAGGTGAGTCTATATTTGCACAATGTACTAACAACCAGTTGAACTG
Organism: Cynoglossus semilaevis; assembly: GCF_000523025.1. Classification (NCBI taxonomy): domain Eukaryota; kingdom Metazoa; phylum Chordata; class Actinopteri; order Pleuronectiformes; family Cynoglossidae; genus Cynoglossus; species Cynoglossus semilaevis. Next base: position 14,053,639 of record NC_024311.1, on the reverse strand, counting down.
CCATCCTTTCTTATTTTAAATTTAGTGGTGACTTGGTGCATGAGGTCTTGTTTTGGTGGGATATCTTGTCCTCGGTTGTTTGTGTCTACTTTGGGAAAACAATGTGTTGTTCTGTCGGTTCATGTGCAGTGATGGTCGAGTTCATGAAAAAAGTTCCTGTGAGTTAAAAAAATGTGTTCAATGTTTTCAACTAAGAATATTCCTTATGAAAAAAAACATGGTTGATCTTGGCCTGTTTGTAAAGAGGCAATACAATAAAATGGTGTCATTTTTCTCTGTAGCTTTTGTCATTTGCTTTTTTCCTAGACAGCGTTCCCCGGCGTGTCTGTGTCGGCCCCAATTATTCACTGTTTCAGCTTCTGCCACTGAATTCTTTTCAGGATCGGGAGGGACAAAAGAGCCACAAAAACAGTTTGACCATTTGACCGTGAAAATTTCAACACGCAGGCAATAATTAATTCCAACAAAATAGGAAATACAACCCACTCACTACAATCATCTACCTAAAAAAGAAGGCCTGATCTAGAGGACACAGCCATCCTGCTGTTTTGCCATTAGCAAGCAAGCAAAAAAATTAGTGTGACATGTAAAACTGGTTTAACCTTCAACACGTCGGCACCAACAGCGAGGATAAATATTTCAAATGAAGTATTTTCATTGGCAGTTAATATTTCTTTGTTCCATAAACAATGAATCAACATCCCTCAAATGTTTTAACCAGTAACTATAGCAATCCTGCACTAGTGACTCCCGGCTCCCTAAGACCAATAAAAGTTGCCTGCTAACAGCTCATTTCTCCTGATGGCTGTAAGCAGTGTACACAGTAACTGGCCCGACCGACCTCTACAGCACCCCTGCCATACTTTCACCCTGCATTTGTGGAGAACAGCCTGGTAATTGGCAGCCTTCATTTCATGGCCTCAGTAATTCTTCCTCCTCCGGGGTTGGTAATTTGATTATGATGATTTTCTTTGCCTCATTTGAACACAGTACAATGTCTGGCCTAAGAGCTGCCTGAACAACAGGCCTTCGCAAACTCTCATCTAATAGTACTAATAGTATAGAGCATATTTTACTGTGTACTATCAGCAAGAAGGTCTTAATATTGGGGCTGTCAAACATTTCTATTTACATTTACATTATTACATTTTACTATAACAAGGTAACTGTGGATTGTGTATCAATTACATTACAATTAATGATGATTATTTGAGATGAATAAGCATTAACTACAACGTTTTTGCAGGAACAAAAAGACAAATAACAGCATCTATGTGTTTTCACACCTTTTTCATTGTGACTAATCCAAATAATGGAGTTATTAATATGAAAAGTCTGTATTCTGCCTCTGGACAGTGGCCTGTAGAACTATTTTTCTGTTATGAGGTTCTTTGTGGAAATGAAGACTTTCTCACAATGTGCATAAATAACAGCATGTTTATTGACTATGTATTAGAGCAACAATGTGGAATTACTGAAAAAAAATGCTAATAACAAAAGACAATAAATATCATAATGCACTGGATTTTAAAGGTAATTCATTTGATTGAGTTTGTCAGCCCTACTTTACATATGTTAAAGTAGTAAAGACACAAAGACATCAATGCAATGAAAAGTAGTTTCTTTTTTTTATTATACACTAATATTGGTGCTATATTTAGGAATCAAATTAGTCACCAGAAAGATCAATATTCTCCTTTTAATATTTCTTCCGTTTTCAATTTTGCAACTCTTACAAACTCCCTCCTCATTTATTTTGCTCAAATGTCTGACAGCGAGCCTGTTTCCCTGCTGTGGCTTCATTTTTAATTTAGCTTCTGGCAACTTTCCCTTTTGCATTTGTGTTGATAAGAGGTCAGCACTGGCTGTGAGCAAAAGTAAGAGACTTTTCCTAACTGTTAAAGAACACTTTTTAAATTTCAAATTACATTTGTCCTATTGTTAAGTTGATAAGAATTTGGTAGTGATTGCACCAGATTGAAAAAAAAAATCAACGCAAATGTAGGTATAATCTTCTGAGCAGTAAGTAGAAGAATAAATCTAAAAAGATACATTTTGGAAAACACCATTATTTCGCAGCCTTAGTATAAATACCACGATTCTACAGCAGCTTCAACAGACACACAGACTATTCTAAAATTGCATTATTTTTCTACAGCAGCTTCAACAGACACACAGTTCTATGTTAAAAAGCATAAATAATGCATTTTAACATAGAAGCCTACACCACAAGTAACAACCACATCCTCTCGGTTATGTGACGGCCACCATTGATCTCTGTCAGCCTAGGACCAAAGCCACACTCTGTAAGTGCAAGGTGGGCTAAACAGTAGGATCAATACGGGTGTGTACGCATACATTTTCCCCACATGATTCAAGGCCAATGTCATGAACATGTGTCTACAGGCACCTGCAGTTAACAAATATAAGGATCATGTAACCATGATGGTGGAGGGAAGGAGGGGTAAGTAGAGGAGTCCTTAACTTGTCACAAAATAAACTCTAAACCTTAAATGTCATTCCTGCCTAGTCATCTGACCTCGGGTCAGCCAGAAGTCTGGATAATTGAAAATAAGTGGGTTGTTTTGGTTTCTATTAAGGTTGTCCTGTTATTTTACAAGCAAATATGATTGTCACACTAATTGCACATGAGGTTGTGACTCAATAAATAAGCAATTAACTGGAAAGCAGTGTTACACAGAGGTCGTACAGCTCTGTGAGTAATAGTGTGACGTGCAGTGTGGGTGTGAACTCAACCCAAACTACACTGAAAACACAGCAGGAAAACGGTGACAGCCAGTTTTATTTTCCTCTCATTGACAGAAGGATATTTCAAGCCAAAAGAAGACAAATATTTCTGTATTTTAAAAAAAAAGTTTTCCACTTGACACTATCACCACATTAGACAATATGTCAATAAAACTAAGGGTGGAATATATAAATAATATTAAGAGATAAACACAAATAAAAAGAATCTTTCTGCATAGTTGACACAGCAAACTAACCAGGAAGTGAGCAGAGCTTTTACACACATAGCACAATTGAAAAGTGTTACTTCATGTCACTATTTCCATGTTTTAAAAAACAAATAAACAAACACAACATTGGTAAAATAAGTGACTTGGTGCTAATGTCTAATCTGTTGACTGCGCTGGTAAAGTGAAAAGCTATATTAGCTTGTCCAGGGACATTAAATCATTGCCTATAGTTTGACATAAATCTTATTTTAAATGTGCAATTTACAGCAACCTTGGTTATGTTGTGGTTTAAGTCCTAACAGCTGGAAGAAGACCACAGTACAGAAGCTCTTCTCCTTAGGCTGTCCCCCTCCCACAGCCTCACACGCCAGGGTGAATTTTATATCATTAAATAAATCCTTTAAAAGCCCGGTTTAAAACTCCGCGTGGCCCTGCTTCATTGGTTTCAGGGTTTAATCACAGCCTCTTAAAGGTTTTAATGGCAGCCGGTGTAATATTGATAATTAATATCAGCTGGATGTTGGACTGAGTTGCAAGGAAGTAGCTGGAGATTCCCTCCTGCGTTCACCTGCCTGAAGGCACACTGATTCACACAGGATCTCAATTTGACACAATACACAGAATTGCAGTAGAAAAACTACCATGACTTTATACTGACTGATCTTATATAACATCCACAAACAGGAAGCTGTCTCTTTGGTCACACAGCAATAAATAACCCAGAAAGGTTTCAAAGCCTGTTTGCAGTTGAAAATATTTTTAAAAAGGTGCTTTATCTGAATTAAACATTTGTGCTGCAGGCAGCAATAACATTAACCAAAGACAGTCGCACACATATCAGGGCTTCAGTTGAGTGTTGACCATCTCTCCCAAAATGTGGCTCTGAATGTTGCAGTAATAAAGCAAAATAACACTGTTTTTTCCCCATAACTAGAAGGACAAAAGACGATAAACTATAACAAGGAGGAACAGGAGGAAGTTATATAAAATTCAACATTTAGAAGTTAAGAAGAACAAGAAGCTACATAGGTTTTTTGGTAATCATAACAAAACAAATCTTACGATATGTCTTGCTCCAGTCTTTGTCCCTGATGTCACTGCTAACATTGTTGACCTACTTAAATAAACTACAATACCCATGAGAACATTGTGCCACTGAACTGCAGTGGTGAGCTTTAAAGTATCTGATAATATGAAAAGGCCTGTGAGAGTATTGATATTCCTCTCATGTGCGTTTTCAATTATGTGTCAATTTCATGACATACTGGATGGATTTTTAATCTACACTTATATCTATGCATGAACAGAATATATTAGCATATTTTATATACTGTCATCCGCTCCTCATGGAGATTGCTATGAAGAAATATGTTAAAGGTTTGCCGAAGTTTGACACCTAAAAGAAATAAATAATATAAAAGTACCTGAAGCTGTCAAAGTCTAATTTACATGTTTATTGTCTACAAGTGATTATTAATGTCAAATGGACTGAAATGGCATTTGTTTTATATTCATAAAATATATGGGGTCAGCCTGACCTTGATAGCTGACCTTTAGCTATCCATAACTGTAAATGATGCCCTAATAAAGGGTAACACACATCTAGGTAATTAGGGGAAAATGTCCATTTAATTTCTATTTGATTTGACCTTTAACTATAATGTTTAGTCTATTTTATGCGCTTATTAAGTAGATGTTTAACCTATACACAGTATATGTGAAAAATGTCAACTCAGTCTTTTACCAGGTCTGGCACATTATTTCAAGTGTGGGAAAAATAGTCCAGTTTAAACATGTATAAATAAAAAAGCATGTACTTTTTCATTTTTAATTTAATTTTTACTTCATTTAACCAAGCAAGACAAATTGCTGTAAAAACAATTTCTTATGAATAACGATGATCTGGTACAGTTCACCCCTGGACGCAGCTCTGTCAGAGGTCAAGGGGGATATAAAATGATGCCAATTACTGTAAATATGTGCAATAATCTGGTGCTTATGTGCGTATGTGGAGGAGTAGGGCAATGTGGAGGAGTAGGGAGTTAAATGTTGTGTTGGCCTGGAGGAAGCAACTCTTCCACAGTCTCTGTGGTCTGGTCAGCAGAGGCAAAGGGTCTTAAAACATTTACTTGGAAAGGTTTCATTGGAAAGGTCTATATCCAATGTGGTGAATGTTCTTTAGTAACTTTTGGTGGGAGGCAAATGACCTATATTAATGAGCGTGATATATATACATATATAAACAAATATATATAACAATATGTAAATATATCAATATTTACTTGTAGACATATATACATATACATATATACAAGAAGTTTGTTATTTGTATTGAACTTTGAACACTGATTTGGCCATCCAATCTTATTTGATTGGATGTCACTGGCAGCAGTGGCCCTTAACTCATTGGGGTTTGACAGCGACTCCTTCTTTATATCCACTCCTCTTGGACAGCTCTTTTTAGACCTTACAATCGTCCATGCCTTTGTGCAGGACAAAAAAAAGTGTAATTATCTTCAATGTTTTTGACCTCTAAATGGCTCCATATGTCAGTCATACAAGACCGACCTCATCCAGGGTTCCATTAGGACTCCTACAGATAGTGGTGTAGCACAGCTACCGATGAATAATGCAGACCTTTGAGTGTTAGGTGTCAAGGATGTCCAAGAGCTTTTACAAAGGATAGCCTTTAGCTGCAATCTCTGCATGACCTTGTCCAGTTGTTCTGATTATGGCTGACCCTGTGAGCAGATGATGATGGGATATCATCCTTAAACCTGAAGAAAACGTGCGGGGGTGTGGGTTGTCACTGCAGAGCAGAGGAATGTGCAAAGCCTGTTAAGGTTCTGTTGGTGGCTGCAGTATGACACATTTGTGACGGGCTGTACTGCTGTGATCCAGCCCAACTGTGCTAACAAGGGAAAAGAAAGAACACTTTTCAGAAACCTTCCAAGTTGGTGATTAAATTATCTCGAGGTTGCAGAAATGTATGTGCTACAAAAAGTCATGAGTGTTGGACGTTCTAGAGTTTGATTCCAACTGTCAATTGTGCAGCCTGCTTTTAAATCTTGTGCCATACTGTCATACAAGTCCAGTTCAGTAAAGCAATCTAAGAGAGGTCAACAGGTTTAGCTGCTAATCTCTGCATATTTATGCAATAAATATTCACAAGTATGTGATTATCAAACTGATCAGCTCCTTCAACAGTGTCACTTCACATCCACAAGGAGACACTAAAGGACTGAAATCATTATTTTTAATACGCTCCAAAAAGAGTTATTAAAAAAATGAAAATGTTCCAGTGCATTAATTGGGCCACCACCCAATATTTGATATGTCATTATTACAAAACCATCCTAAATGTTGAAACTTTTCTAATCATTTTACCCAATAAAGTACTTTTATGCAGAATTCTTTCTCTGAATGGCTCAGCATTTCATTTCTATGTTGCTACATTCTTGCCTGATTGTGTCAGAGTCTAATTACTTTTGCAAACTGTAGATGAGAGACACAACAGTAACTATGTAAAAACACCATACTCTGAGTAAATTGTTCTAAAATGAACTATATTTGCAAGAATGGAGGCGCTGTTCCCTCATGTACAGTATCATTTTCTGCACACGCTCAGTATATGGTTCGCGTCCTTGCGGAATGTTTTATGGGCTGCCTAAAGGCTGAGGAAACACCTTTAAACAGAAGCCCTTTCACTCGTGAAATGCTGTAATTTCAGGGTAATTTTGTAAAATGTAATAAATGTCTTTTAGCTAGCTTGTAGACAGTGTTAACTTATGGTGTACAAATTACAACCTGTTTTCTCAGTACTGAACATATAGTGCATGTGATGTTAACTGTACTCAGATGAATACTATAAAATAAACAAAGACCCAGCCATGGTAAAAGCTTGGTCTTCATGAAAACATGAGAATGTCTTATATAAGAGAGCCTTGCTTTGAGTTTTCAGACAGATATAAATAATTTGTCTTATAAATATACATTTTTTTACATTTTTTAGCTATTGTGTTCACCTTTCTTTAGCTTTCTTTAAATACCGCATTACACAGAGTGTAGAAGGATACTCAGGATACTCCTAGCAAACTTTCCAGACTTCAACCACTTATTTTCTTTCTTTCCAAAACTTGAAAAACTTCCAATACCATCACTATTTCAAACTTAGAACACATTACTCCGCAGTAGCGGCTTCAGAAAATTATTTTTGAGGCCTTGTTTGTGCTAGAAAAATGTGACATTAAAAAAAACAACAACATATACAGTCACCTAAAACGCGAGCATATTTCACTCCGTGTATTTAGAACGGAAAACGTATAAGTACCAAACAACAAACACAAACGATAAACATCACAGCCACCACAGAGATGAAACCTGTGGATTTACAAATAGTGTAGCGTAACAGTCTGCAGAAAGTCAGGCCTCACTGCTCGTGTCAACCCACTCCACCACAGCAGGTGTCGCTCATTCTTTTAATAATGCTAAATAACGATAGAACATTCAACAGGTACAAACATCACAGAAAAAAACCCAGAAGTTAACAGAACATGGCATGGAACATGGAACATGGAACATGGAACATGTTTATAACAGGACTACTGCTTGTCTCACCATGTTACAACTTTTTCCAAAACGTCTTTCCTCGTTCACCTCGGTTCTCCTTCACCCCACGTTCCCGTCGCTCTCCCCTCCTCAGGTGACCCCGTTGCTGCATGAGCTTCTTCCTCCTCATTGTCATTATAATCCTCCGAATCAGTTCGTTATCACTACGGTATACTCCAAGGAGAATCGTCCGTGAATCGTCGCCGTCATTGTCCATTCACATTCGTTTTTTGTTACTAAAACACTCTCCATAACGCTCATTGATTAGCATTGCTAATGTAAACATTGCCGTCGAGTCCACGGCGGAGACACCAGCCAATCAGATCTCCATGACATGGCACATGACAGGAGCATCAAGGGTTCAAGTTCAAGGGTTAGGGGTCATCATGGTTAAGAAACGTTTAAGACAATATCGCTTAGCTACTGCTAAAAACAGTCTAAGTAAGTTAGTAAATAAGACATTTTCTTAATTTATATGTGTTTAAATATATGTTTTTAAAATGTTTAAACCACAAACAATATTACAGTAATTGACAATACATGTTAAAAACAAATTTATTAGTGACAACTTTATTTATTGATTTATTTGTATCTATTATGCTCCTTCAAGAGTGATTCATAATTACAAAACTATTCAAGGAAACTAAAAAGGAAAATTGAATTTAAAAAGAAAAATCCCTTACCAGGAGGAGCAGTTTTTACTGTCTCTGTAAAAACTCTGTATTTGTTACCAGTTTGCCTGGAGGTAAATAAGCTTGAGCTGGCAATCTATAAAAATAAATAAAAGGCTGAATATAAATATAACATATTTCACAGATTAGAGAATATTTGTGCATTATATTCAAGCAGACAGTGCATCTACTAAATGGACTTGGAGCAGGGATAAAGTAGGTTTTGTGTTGGTTATTGCCCTTGTGTATAATGTTCTATTAATAGCTTCCCCACTTCAATTTTAAATGGCAATTAAACAATAAAGCCGGGCTCTGAATCTCTCACATCAACTGTGTGTCCTGGAAGTATAATGAGCATCAGTAAGTTTGAAGAATGACAGTAACGTGGAAGGACAGATGACAAATGAGACGATAAATGCTAATGTTTGCATGCTAATATCCAACATTCTGTTTGATAATAATATTTTCTCATTATAATTTTTTATAAACCATAGTTGTTATTTTATTTTATTTTTCCAAAAGCTCACCAGGAGGGCATATTGGTTTTTTTCCTTGACCAGTGCTGCACCCTGTTGGCTAAGGTGCATACAGCAGTTTGTCATGTTAAAAAAACAAACAAAAAAGAAAACCCAGATGTTAACACTAAGAAGTTGGTTGATTAAACTAAGACTAAATACGAAAAACAACAACAGGTCACATGCTCTTTTCAGGTGTGGATGAGTTCAAAACCAAAGCAAAGGTCAATTAAAAAAATGAATATTAAACAAGAAATGTCTTTATTAATTACTCATGAGAAAACTGTGTGTAATGTGTTTGATACAGCTACATCTCACCAATATCTGGCACTGCAGCCCACACCCTTGAACACTGACAGACACTGTGAGTGTTTTCAGGGTGTGGACTTGCCCAAACATGCCTGTGACACATCAGTGTGATCTAAGAAAGCATGTCCAAAGTACACTGCAAAATTTCGAAATCAGAAGCAGTGGCATAGAGCTCCTTCCAGGGATCGCCGTAGTGAATCATCTGCCTCCATCTCACCCTATCCCCTGGCTCTTCTAGTGTTATACTAACTATCTCCATATCCCATTTCACGACAGCCATACATCTTCTCCAGGGTCTTCATCTTTCGCAAAAGCCTGGCTGATTAATTTCGCTGCTCTCTTCGTCACACATCAACCTGACACTCCTCCATTCATCATGCTTACACCCTCTTCTCTCTTCTCTTTTGGGTGATTTTCACATCCATTACTTACTATAGATGTTGTTGAAAAAATATAGTAAAACTGGCTGAAATAAATTTGCCATTTTGCCATTATCTCTTGCTGCTTGATAGTCAGACCTGAGGTATTAGCTCCTGAGAGTGCTGCTCAGTCAGATGCTGTTTCCTCTAGCTTCATAGTTTATCATTATGAAGTTTTTTCTCTGTCATCAGCATCAATCAAAATTAGGTCACATCCTCCCTACTGATCTGACGGAATCTCTGTGGCTACCTTCTTTTTTTTCTTTTTTTTTTTGAAAAAAAAAAAAAAAAGGTTCCAAAAACGTCATTCTCTTTATGATCCAATCAGACACAACAGGTTGGAGGAGAGTTGTTTCATAAGACAAGGAAACAAAGAAACAAACAGTTCTAAAAGAGCTCTGACCTCATGTGGGGAACTGCACTGACAACGGCAGGCCGCAAAATGAGAGAGAGAGAGTTAAACCCGAAAACCACGTTCAGGAGGTTATTTACTCTGAAGACGCTCAGATGTCAGGACGGCCGCTGGTGCTTTGTAGTGCATGTGACAAGAAAGGGGAGTCGCCGGAGATGTCCACCCGGACCATCTCTCCTTGTCTCTTCATTCTTGCCTACACCGGCAAATGAGAATATTAGCACCACTCCAGGGAGAGTTCCGTCATCATGGCGTCAAATGCCAGCCACATGTTGGAGAATGCCCTGCAGCAAATGGACGACATCATCGCTGGTAAGAGATGCTGCCTCGTTATCTGAATTTCAATCGTTGCCTGCCCAGTTTGTAATTGCAGGCCATTGAAAACCAGAGCAGCCCACATGGATTTACTTGGGCACACACACCGCCACACACACACCCTCTTTCTCTATTCAATACGAATAGCATCGTGGGTACAGGAACTCAGAGTGGTACATTAGTCTTCGGGTGACTGTGCTCTCCTTATCTTCTATAAATGAGTCTGATTCATTAGTAATTTATGCACAGAATCTTTATTCTTTAGGTGGAATTAAACAGTGACCTTTTCCAACTGCCTCTTCAATGAGCCTTCTTTAATTCCGTTCCTTTTACCTGGCACATTAGTCCGTTCAATCAAGGACTGACGTTTCTGAGATTGCTGCTTATTTATTAATGACTTGTTCAACAAAAAAGCCTTTTAATTTGGGGCTTTTTGGAAACATTTTTTTTTTACTGTATCGATTTTTTAATCACTTAAAATCATAAAATAATGAGTTTCATCCAGATCAATCAAATTGCTTGTTTGGGTTTGTGTTGAAAATTTTGAAATATTTGTGCATTACCAAAGAGCTATACAAATTGAACAAATGAGACATAAAACGTATTTGCTAACTAAAAAATAAGACCCCCCTGCAGGTCCCTAGAGTACCTCTGTGCTAAAGCATTGGCTCTTCCATATTTTCGAGCAGAGGTGACACATTTCTTCGCTGATGTTTGTCACATGTACAGCTGTGTTTTGGCACAGGGTCAGGGGGAGCGGTTCTAATAATAGAGGTGACAGTGAAGCCGTTAGTTTACCGTGCTGGGACATTGACAGGAAATACTCAGGACAGATAAGACACACACTCACACACAGGTTAATGTATGTTTCAATTACTCACACAGTTAAATGCACGTCTACACAGTCTGAATGACTGTGCCTTTTTTTATCTTAAAACTTTGTACACAGGATAAGAATTCTCTCTTTCCGGTACTGAGACGTGATGATTACAGAAACCTACAAGGTGAAGCCTCTAATTTGTGGATTTCAGTAGCTACAGTTTACAGAAGCTGGTCATTTGATGCTATTTCAGTCCGGAAAACCACACATGATGCTCAATAGCACCCTCAAGAGGTGATAGGAGGAAACTTTTTTTTAACTTTTTTTAACGTTTCTGATTCTGTGATCTTTGTCTTGTTTAGGGAAACGATACGAAAGGCTGTTAGGCCAGAACTATCAGACCACAGAGGGTACGGCACAGCAGACCCTGCCCCCACCTCTGGACCCTGCCCTCAGGACTCTTCAGCTGATTGAGGGCCTCAGGGCAGCGTTAGAGGCCGAATGGAGCGAGGAGGAGAAGCTCGCTCTGAGGGAACGAGTATCTGCTGACACAGCAAGTGTGATTCTAAAGTGGATTGATAGAAACCAGGTGAGATCTGGGAATATTCAGCCCTGGGACTTTTCTGCAAAAACAGATAAGGTTCAGTTACCGCTACAGAGCTGCTTCTAGAACAGCTACAACACAGATTTAAAAAGCATTTTAATTTAATAAATTCTCTTTGTCAGCTTGATAATAACCAATGTTTAAAAAAAAAACAAAAAAAGAAACAAACATTTTTTAAACAGTTGGGAAACTGCTTTGGCTCAGTGCTGACCTCGTATCAACACAGAACTCAAAAGGGAAAGCTGCCAGAAACTAAATTATACATGAAGCCCCAGCAGGGAAACCAGCTCACTGTAAGACATGGGAGAAAGAAAAAAAAATGGAGAAAGCAGTTTTGCAAGTTGCAAAATGATTGAAACAGAATATTAATGTTTGCATTTGTAGAAAAATAAACTCCTTCATTTTTAGACGTTTCATCTTTATATGAATGAAAACAACTACGTGAAATATATACTGTAGAAGGGCTGTCAAAATGAATGTGTTATATTCACTGAAGCACTTTGAGCTTAAAATACCATCTCAACTCCCAGGGTGTGTTAGAATATTGGAGACTTCTGTTTCAGGTCAGACACCTGGCTCTTGTCTACGACTGCGAGGCAGACTGAATATTGTTAAGGACAAAGGCTTCACCAAAGTTCTGAGTAAAATCCACCAACTTAATGAGGCAACATTTTGAGTTTCTGCCATATTTAGGAATGTAGATTAATCCTGATTATTTAGGATTAATCAGAATTAATCCAAATCCACAGCCACCCTGTGATTAATCAGATTGAAATTCTTATTGTTTGGCAGCCCTAGTAACACTAAGGGGGTGCAGCCCATAAAATGCAGCTTTATTTAATTTTACTTGCTTTCTCTTCAAAACATTGTCACGTTCACATCTTTCTACTAGGCTAAGCTAAAAGCAAAGAGGCATGATCTAACCCAGGTGTGGGCAAACTTTGGCCACTATGGGTCCTGAAATTTGACGGGGTGCTGGGTCTGGAGCAGATAGATGGAGCGTTCGTATGAACTAAAACAAATGACATGGAAAAGTCAGTCAGTAAAGGCTAAAATGCTAAAATGCTTTTAACCTTTTTAATGGCATCAATTGAGGAAATTCAGGCGTTGCAGGGGAAAGGCAGAAATATAATAACAATAGAAATGAATAACATAATTTGGACAGGTTTGGTGGGCCGGATTAAAAAGCCAAACGGGCTGCATCTGGCCCCCGGGCCATAGCCTGCCCTGATCTAGCCTTACTTAAAGACCAGGTTTTTTCCTCTTAAATTATAATGAAACCCCGACCTGTGAACAGTTTTACTGCTAATTATTTAACCTATTACCCAGGACTGTGAAGCCTGAACCTTCATCTTTTTCCTCACAGTGTTTGAAGTCAGTCGGGGGTTTTCAACCTCAAAAATCCTTCGATTCACAAATCAATCATCTTGTCAGTGAAAACACTAAATATATTTTCTTTGCTTTTTCGTCTTTGTTCAGGAGTTGCAGTTGATCCACTTATTTTTAGGCAGTGAGTTAACTTTTTCCAAAATATGGGGCGTGTGCTCGAATCTGGAGATTGGTTATTTGTCTTTGAAGTTGATCAACATCTGGAGCGCTTTCTCCTGTCTGTTACAGCCCGCTGAGCTAGAAGCTAAATGTATTGCACTGGTAATGAGATCCAGAGCTCCTGTTTATCCTGCAGGCAGCTGCCCCCCTTTTTACTATCTCCCCCTCCTCATTTCCTTAACATATGGATCTTTGCATTACTCCTGCTCCCCCCCCCCAACTCCCCCTTCTTTCAAACTCTGAAGTTAATTTACACTGACTTCTTCCATGTATATTTCTCCGTTCCCTCCTCCTCCTCATCCCACTTTCATTTGGTGCTGTTTGGATTTTTTTTTTTTTGCTTCACCACATCTGACAAGCATGTGCTGTAAAAAGTTTTTTCTCCCCCGGTGCCCCTTTAGGAAGCCTCACATAATCAGCTTCGGTTCGAGGTACTTTAGAGAGAGCAGGGTTGAGGGTAGAGGCAGTCACAGAGAGAGAGAGGTCCAGCAGAAAGAACAGGGGAGTCAAGAGGTGCAGAAAAACACGCAGAGTTGTGGTAAATATTAAAGAAGTTTGTGCTTGAGAAAAAATGGGAGTCCAGCCAACTGGCATAGTCTAAGTTCTCCAGCTAAGCTCTAAAAAGTCGGAGACAGCCCAGACTTCAACCCACACGGACTCGAGTCTCCTCTGAACACTGTCGGCTGCAGTATGGCTTCTCTGTAGGGGAGCTGCATTCAGGGAGACGGTGTCTTTTGGACATCTTATCGCCATCTGTGGGACCTTAATTGCACAGGCTCCACAGTGCTGCTGGTTTGCAAATATTAAGACTCATAGCTGCTGTACAATGGCCTGGCACCATGGAGTGTGAGATTGATTTCTACAAACATTTTGCCTGGCTCAGAAAGGTAAGACAGTTTTGCATGCAAACCCCTTTGTGCCACGGTAATTACACAGAGCCGTGCTGTGTTTGTGTGCTCCAGCAGAGTCGCTGCCTTTACAACATAATTACAGTTGTTGCGGTGGTTGATTCTGGAGGACGACTTGTTTTGTTTGTGAGTTAAAGAGTCTTGCTGCAGAATATGAAAACAACCCTGTGGACTGACACATTATTGACTATTGATTATGTGCCACCAGCTTCACACCTCAGGTCAGAGGTGCAGTAGGTGGTGCTGCTCCATCAGGTTTAGATGAAGCCACTGAATGGATTTGTTCAAAGACAGTCCTGCGGGGCAGCAGTGGTACTTGTAAAGTTATATGTGGTCACTGTCTGTTTTTTTTTTTAGTCAAAACAAACAAATTATTAATGAATGAATAAATTAAGTCCATCATTTGGTTAGGTATTGTTGTGAAATTATTTTTACATTTAAACCTATTGTAGGTACTGATATGATAAATCTTTAGCTGATTGAAGGAATGCATCAGTAGAATTATTTTAACAGTATTTCTGGGTAACCGGCAACATTTTTGACATATGTTTTGCTACATTTCACATATTTGTTGACTGACTTCTCTTTAATTTATCACCACAGTTTACAAGTTACTCCCAGCGTTGATTTCAGGTTCAGTAACATCTAGTCCTTGGGAAGGATTTTGTGTCCTTTCCTGTGTTTGATTCCTGTCCTTGATTTATGACCTGATTTATTTAATGCATTGTTTCCCAAATACTGGGTCGCAACCCTCAGGTGGGTCGCAAGAGATTTTTTTCTGGGTCATCTCACATTATGTTTCCCAGGAGTTTACGAATATTGTCTGCGAAGGTTTGTGACTTCTAAAATATGGGTCCCCAGAAAAAAAGTTTGGGAAACACCGATTTAATGGACAGTAACATATGATTAAATTCCTTAAGTAGAAATCAGACGACACTATTTTAACAATTTCTCATGTAAAATCAGACGACACTATTTTAACAATTTCACATGTAACTCTTACTCTCTTACTGTGTTTAATTTTCCAAAACAAGTTTGTTCCTCACTTGCCTTTAATTCAACTTTCTTTAAAACCAACAGGAAACTCTGTATCCTGTGGAGAATGGTATAATTCCCCTGCTCATCCAGTTCTATATGGAGTCTGTGGCTTTTTTTTCCTTTATAATCCAACCTTGTTTCCCATACATAGTTAAAGACACAGATGCCATAACAATAGGCCGATGTAAAAAACGAAACTCTTCCCATGGTATATATTTAAAAACCTGTCTACATTTTGACTGAAGTCTCCTTAAATAAGAGATGGACTGGATCCCTGGATGTGGGGAAAGGTAAATGGATGCACATGTCAGCTGAGATCATTTCCTGCTCCTTCCAACGACAGGGAGCCTTTGTACAGAACATACACACAATCCTGCCGACATTAAAAACCCATTACGTCTCACTGCCTCCATGAGGATTTTTTTTTTTGAAGCGCGTGACTGTGGGTGATTGTCAAAACAATCAGGTAAAATGTTAATTAAAGACATTTAAACTAAAAGTCAGAAAGAAATTAAAAGCAGAAGGTTGAGAATTGGTTGAAGGAGAACAGCAAACAGAACTATTTTTAGAAAACTGTATGTATACTGTATACAGTACTGCCATTACGAACAGAGTTTTTGTTTGTCGTTTCTCTGAGAATATCATTACAAGTGCAATGTAACATGAATGGTTCATGCACTTCCCACTTCCCTAACCCATTCTTTGTAGTCCTCGTCTTTTGAACGTTGATAACATTTTAAACATTATAAAATCGTAGTATTATTATTTATTTATTTATTATTTATGTATTTAATTTGTAGTATAACAACCTACCAATGAAAACACCTTCACCCACTTGAAAAAATAAAATAAAAAGAATTGTCAAAAAACCAAGAAAAAATATGCTCATGCATAGAAATGTATTCTAAAAAAACTGAAATAATTAATATATATATTTTTTACAAACTTCACTGCCAAACGTTAAGCCTAAACATTGAAAATAGTAGCCTTCTGCTGTCATATAACGTTCAACCACACAGTTTGGGTTTTTATTGTAAAATGTAGAGTCTCTATTAAAAGCTTAGGAATATTTGAAAATAATTACAAACCACACGAAGGTATGATGGACGACGGGCCTTGTAATGGAACCACAATTGTGGCTGAAAGTCTGTAGTTTCTGAGAAATTCAACCTCTATGTTGGAACTTTGACTGAGTTTTGAAAACCGATGGCTCTGAGGAATCCCACACCACGCAGTTCAGACGTCACATGACGTTTTGTCATCTGGTGAGGAGACTCACTGAGAGACCTTTACTGGTGAATTAAGAGCTGTAAACCTATTGAACGACTGATGACTGAACTGTCGGTTCATTGATGTTAAAAAGTGACTTCCTGTTTTGCAGGTAAATCGTCATCCTAACAGCAACAGTGACTCCTACCAGGAACGTTTGTCACGGCTGGAGGGAGACAAGGAGTCGCTCGTTCTGCAGGTGTGTTAAGCCACTCTTCTGTTAATGAATATATATAGTTTGTTATATTAAAAAATTGTCAAAGACAAAAACAAGGGAACTCTGTTTAACACAGTTCAAACAGACACGAGGCTCCAGCAGGAGTGAGGATTGATAGCAGTCTGCTGCCTGTAAAATTAGAACTAGATCATTTTTCAGCCAGAGCAAAGAAACAAGGATCCAGAGGTCAAAGGGCAAAGATACTGTCGATCACAGCATTGTGTTGTAAAGGTTGTGTAACTGTGTCGACGGGTGAGGCAGAGTAAGGACGGAGCTGGTGCTGTTTCAACACCTTTGAGTGTCTTTTGCGTGACGTGTTCGACAGGTACATATGAGTGTGTGTGTGCGTAGGTGTGTGTATTGGCCTCAGGACTGTTGAACAAGTGCACGTCTCAGCCAGCTTGAGGCTAGCACTGCCATGCGTCATGGCATGTAGGTGTGAGCGTGAGCAGGTGCCACGGTTGTTCTGAAAAAATCTGCTCCAGTTGGCACGGTGGCCCCGACATCTAACGGGTGATTAGTGATCAGGTTGTTTTTTTCTTTCATGTTTTTTATTCATTATTAATGCTGACAGCCCTGGAGCCAAGGCTGTGTCTCAAGCACAATGGCTCCTTCAGTTCTCAGTAAATTAAATATTTGTTTAGTCTGGCACAGAAGCAGACCTTAATCAAACAACTGGAAAAGATGTTAAAGTCCAGGGTTTGTCCTAATGGGAGATAATCAAATAACAATGGAGAGAAGTCAGACTTCTTTGTATTTTTTTTAGCTTTCTGTTGCATTTTGTCCTTGTTCTAAGTCCAATCACAGAGCAATCAGCACGTAAATGTTATTTTAGTTATGTATGTCAACTGAACTGCCCTGTAAAAAGTCCAGCAGGAACTCTACCTGTGGCAAAAGGACATTTGGTCAAAATGGAACAGAAACTGAAAGTGAGTTAAAAAAATTTTGTTTAGAGGAAAATAAAGGGTAAAGGTAAAAGATGATGATGATAAAAAGTGTTACATTTACCCAGAGGTTCTGGTGTCAAACAATCTGAACTTTTATTCATCTGTTCAGTCAGCTACTATTAGAGACACTCTACCATATACCACACAGTAAACTAAAGAATACTCGATGATTACCAGTTAAGGACATTTCTGTTTTACATTTACTCTCTGTGTCTGAATACTCGATGATTACCAGTTAAGGACATGTTTTACATTTACTCTCTGTGTCTGGTAAAAACAGGTGAGTGTGCTGACAGACCAGGTGGAAGCTCAAGGCTCCAAAATCAGTGACCTGGAAAGTTCCCTGGTGGAGTATCAGCAGAAACTCAACAGCACAGAGGAGATGCTGCAGCAGGTACACAGTTTTACTTCGATCGTCACGCTGTAATGTATTGAACAGGGTATATCTCCGAACCAACCTGTTGGATTGAATTCAGGAAACTCTGACTCTCTACCGTCCACAACATCAAGGGCTGTCATTTCATTGTTGTTCGTAGGGTTTTTGATGATTTATCTAAGCTCTCTGCAAGTCTGCAGTATGGGACGGCTCCTGCGTCCTGGGAAGAAATTCCTCACTTAAATTCCAGTGCATCTGGCTCCACGTACCCTTGGCAACCCAGATATTAAAGATACTCATAACGTCAACAACGTTCCAGCGCAACGTCTGTTGGAGACAGTGCCTTGTTTTTTTTTTTCCAGAGCCAGACTGGTCTGTCTAGGCAGGTGATTACAACATAACAGGACACGCCCCCTCGCAACCTGTGACTGAAGTCAGTGAGTGTCTGAGTACACAAAGAAGAGAGACAGATCAGGAAAGATTAAGCAAGAGAGGGAGAGAGAGAGGGAGAGAGAGAGGGAGAGAGAGGTGGAGAGAGGTGGAGAGATGGGAGGGAGGAATGATAGGGGTGGTACTAGTTTTATGAGAACTCAGGGATGATTATCTACAACTTTCAGTTCAGTTGCTCTTGACTTCAAATGGACAGAGATTTAGCCGAGCGGCCGTGAGGAGCCTCAATCAAAAGGGATTTCAGAAACAGTGACCATTGTTAGAAAACCAATGCATCACAGTGCAAAAGATGTCGGTTTGAAGACACCCTCGAGTGGACACTGCAGTAAGATGAACCAGGTATTACACTGAACATTTGAGCTCCTCGTATGATGTGAATTTCACAGAGTGCCAGTTCTGAAAAATGTCAAAATGCTCTATAATTAGTCTGATTTGTTGTAAAGGCTCAGTCTTCTGCCCAGCTCTACTGTACGTGTGCAGTGAATGGAAGGCCAGGCAGGACTGGTTTCTCAGAGACGTGGTCATTATGAGGCTTTGGACGTGAGCCGTAAATCTCTTCCCGGTGACAAAGCTCTAATATTTTCCATGTGCAGGCTGGGAAAAGCCCAGATATTTTTCCAAAGCCAGACTTTTAAACGGACTTCTCCACGTGTACCCTTAGCCTTCCTCGCATGCTCATTTCTGGACTTTAAGTGATTTAGCACCTGCTTGACATCAACCAAATTAGTCATACATCTGCCGGCAGTGCCAGGGTTACGAGACTTAACGCTGACAGCCACTAAAAAGCAACAGTAGCAGGAGGTGGCGGTGCAGCGGCGCTCTACACCTGCCTCCACGCCAGGTCTGAGTGGCGCACGGTTCACACCCGGTCAGGAGAATGCACCTGTCGCAGTTATTTTGATGTTCTTTGTATGGATGTTTTGCATGCTTCTGGCACCTCCCCTCCACTCCCCTCCCTCACCCACACCCACCCCCACCCCCTCTGCTGTGTACTTTGACTGAGCTGTGAAATAGGCATTATAAATAGTGGTCATGGGTTGTGTATATTTAGCCACTCAAACAGAGTCTGAAACCAGTGGGTTTGTCTGAGGAGAGCGTCACTACAGAGCTGCTGGTGGACCCTGCCTCATATTTAATGTTGTCTTTGTCCAGTAAGTACTGTCTCTACGGGGACTTTGAAGGAATAAGGTGTGTGTGTGTGTGTGTGTGTGTGTGTGTATACGTCTTGACATGTGGTTTTTTTTTTACTCTCGCTCTGTGCTGTCGCTGACAGGAACTCCTGCATAGGACGTCACTGGAGGGTCAGAAGCTGAGTCTTATGGGGGAGGTGTCCTACCTGAAACTCAAACTGGCCGACATGGAGGGAAAACAGCAGAGCAACGGAGCCGAACGACAGCACAAAGCAGAGGTATGACTCTGCTGATTTATGAAGCCAGACGTCTGTCAGAGTGAATGTACACAGGAGTTGGTTTAACACCTAGGTTACAGCGAGGTTTAGGCTTGATTTGATCCAGCCTCATTCAAATCATGGCTCGGGGGCTAATCTTCGCACTAATATGGGTTGTTCGTGGCCCATGTGGAATGTTGACTGAGTTTAGGATCAATCTGTTTCACAATAAAATGTAGATTATTTATATTTTATTTGTAATTTGTAGCAGCAATGTTGGCTTTTTTTCCTGGACTCACTATATCTGGAGTCTTCTTTAGATGCTGTGGTTTTGGTTGTTTTCATAGTAACATTTTAGCTTTCAGCAGTAACAGTACTTTTTGTGACAACATTGTGGAATAAATGAGGATCACATTTTTTCCACTTTTTCTCGTGTTATCTGATGTTTTATAATATGCATTAAATATGAGAGAAGCTGTTGCTAAATAGATGAATCAAATGGAATTAGGTTACAGATTTAAAAAATGAATGTAGGCAGTTTTTAATGCAGTGTCATGGGTAGACTCGCTGTATCACAGAAGGAGCAGTTTGTCCTCAGGCAAATTATATTAACCTCACCCTAAAAAAGTGATTTATCTGCTTTCATGTTCTATGATGTAACCCATGGCTTTATTCATACTCGTTTGTTTTTCTCCGATGACTGAATGTAACTTCTGCAACACTTCAATCCCTGGAAATTTAAATCAACTCTGCAGGAATGATGAGGGCAAACACAAAAATGTCCTGATGGATCTAACCTTGAAGTCAGCTGCTGATTTTATGGACGACCGTAAACACTTTTCTGGAAGGATATAGGGGAACAGTCACCAAAAAGTCCTGACTGTGTTGTTTCTGGACAAAGTCTACAGGAAAAAAAATGCTCCAGTGGGTTTAATTTTTTTTTCCCCCTAGTTTATACCAAATCATGTGTTTGCTTAAGACTCACGCGCTGGGCTGCCAGCGGACATCCTAGGCATTTAGTGAAGGGGAAAAGGTGCAGTTTAATGTGACGGGATACTGCAGTGTGTAGTTACTGTAAAAATATTACCAGTCAAAGAGTCTTTGTGTCCACAGGTTGAGACAGTTGAGGTAGAGTCTGTGTTGCGTGCAGGATGTAATGCAGAGAAGTGTGTTTATAGTGGAGATAGGACGTTAGCTGATTATGCTAAACAAAAAAATCAACTTTACATTTGACTAATATTTGACTCACAAAGTCAGAAGTTATTTAAGCAGGAAAAAAAACTGCTGCAGTTGTTCTTACTCTCGTCTCCCTTCACTCTGTGTACACACCCGACTGTCTCCTCAACAGCTGTTTGGACTTAAAAAGAAAAGGGGGAAAAATCTGCTTTCTCTGGTTAAGTGGCCTCCCACGTGCTTTATCTACTATATAAACATGTCTGCACATATGCACACGCACATGCGAGCCTCCGAGCCGTGGAGCCAGAGTAAGCTGCTGGTTAAATTTAGCCAGGGAGGCACTTCATATCATCTGTCATATCCGCCGCACCAGATCCCGAGGGAGACTTCCTGTGTCCGCAGTCCGAGCATAACTTGGCTGTTGTTTACCCCCGCCCCCCCTCTAAAGAAACACATGTTACAGATCACCTCAGAAAACATGACAAATCTTTCACCTAGTTTGCAGTTCAGGAATGCAAATTTGTCACCCGGACAATAAGATATTAGCCAATGTTTCAAAGTCACACGCACACTCACACAAACAGGCTTTCAGTTCAGTTTGGATTCAAATCAGCAACAATGACTTGCGCCATAAGCAGCAACAAACAATGACGAAAAAACAAAGATGAGAAAACAAAGACTGATATGAAAACACGAAAAACTGAGAAGTAATAAAAACGGTATCAGAGGCATCGGCACGCATTTTATTTTCCCTTTTTCTATCCAAAACTATTTAATTAAAGCAGAATGTCTCTAGAATTCATCATTTTAAGGCAACAGGAAATTGGATTTGGATTAGATTAGTTTTTGGCCATTTTTCCCTCTTTTCTTTTCATGCCTTCTCACTTCAAATTTAGTCAGTTGTATATTTACAAATATTTCATGATTTGCTACATGTTTTACTGCAAACTTCACATAAGATTCATAAAAATACTGCCATTAAATCATTGCATTTTCTTCATGTTGGTGGTCTATTACACCACTAACAACGATGAAACTGACCAGGTCAGAGCTGCTTCCATATACTAGATGTATACAGTATTGCAGTATTTGGAGTATACCACAAAGGATATGTGTTGGGTTTTGGTGCACTGAGCTCTAAATGTTAAAAGTCAGGTTATCCAGAAAAGAAGTCTTCAAAAAAAAAAAAAAAAAAACTGCCCAAAATATCGTTGAAGAATACACCTTCAGTACAGCTACCCCCTTTTCTCTCCCCTAACACTTCTCTCAATTATCTCTCCCCCCACTGCGTCTGTCAGACCGTGGTTAATTTCATTAGTGAACTGCAGGAGCAGATGTGTAGGTTTCAGGAGGAGATCAATAGCAAGATCCAGGGGAAACAGGCCTCCGAGGTGCCGCCTGACGGCAGCTCCTCTGCAGTCGGCTGCCCTGAACCCACAGAGGATCAGCTGCCCTCCAAACCTGGACCATCCTGTGACAGAACCTCGGCGGTTTGTCTCGAAGGAGCTCAAGATGGTCCTAATGGAAGCACAGACGTCCTGGAGGAGGGCAGCTCAGAGGCAGAGCAGCAGCTCCACGGTGTAGGCACCGCGCTGCCAGCATGACTTTAATGCTGTGTTTGGAGTGGGGGTGTTTTTGCATTTTCACTCAGCATCGGTGTGACACAACTAATGCCGACAAATGTATTTCATGTGATTGGGTGTTGTGTGCTACGACAGAACAATGTTCAAACTAAAACACGTCACGTTGTGATTTAA
Source organism: Cynoglossus semilaevis (assembly GCF_000523025.1). Lineage (NCBI taxonomy): Eukaryota > Metazoa > Chordata > Actinopteri > Pleuronectiformes > Cynoglossidae > Cynoglossus > Cynoglossus semilaevis. Next base: position 14,030,915 of record NC_024311.1, on the reverse strand, counting down.
TCCTGTTATTGGACTGAGGGAGTGTTTGGTATTTTAACAGTAAACAGTCTAATCTCTGAGGTGGGGTCACGTTAGGTCGACGTACCACTGATGGTCAGCCGTTACGTAAGGTAAAAGGTTGTGCTTGCAGTTTGATAAAAATGCTAATGATGATAATATGATAATAGCCAATAGCTTCCTATTCCTACAAGTTTTATGTCTTTGAAATTGCATCTTGTATTAGCATCAATGTCTAAATGCAGTAAATCTCTCATTAAAAGTTACCTACTGATGCATGGTTGTTGTTTTTTTCTACAAAACAATCGTACAGGTTTTACTGAAGGAGCTCCGTATTCTAAAGGAGAAAGTGGAACATCTGGAGGAGCAGAAGCTGCAGTACGAGAAGAAACTAAAAGCAACAAAGGTAAAGTGAACTTCTGATTTTCACGCAGACTAGACTTAGACTGAAACACTCCACAGTTGCCCAAATTCCACTAACAACTGTCCACTCAACTTTCCTTAATGCTGTCCAATCTGATGTTCCAGCCAATAAAGTGAGTCATTTCCCTCTGTGCACACTCTCAATCATTCCGTGACACCTACTGTGTGTTTTCTTAAGAAGCCTGAGAGCCATTATTACACTTTCTATAGTCAAGAACCATATAAATACAGTCACAATGGCCCAGTCCTTGGATCGAACTTGTGTGAGTTGTCATAACTTTGAAAAATGACCCCAATCCAACTCTTCTCGATGAAATTATATTTTCTCCCTGTGCCTTTTTATTAAAATAAAAAAGTTTTTATTACACAAAACTGCATTATACGCTGCCTTGTCCGATGTCAGCTGTAATAGACTTCAGGATTAAACATTAGAAGCTGAATAATGGAGTGATCCACATGCCTGACTGGTTTTGGTTTTCAGAGGCAGTCGACCCTGTGAGATGTCCAGTACAGTGGGAAACTAAAAAAACTTTTTTGAAAATATCCATAAAACTCTATGATTGAAAAAAATCTAGATTGAGAGTCTTCTATTTCTGTCCAGATGCTGTGTTGTAATGTTGTCCGCCAATCGATTCTGTTTAGCCTGCTTGCTAATGTCAAACAGGCTAATGTGCGGTTATGTGATCCACATTTGTGGTATTTTATTCATCTTTAGTCTTAATCTGATATTTGAATGAAATGTGGAGCTTGCTTGCTAACAGCAAAACATCCAACAAACAATCCTGGTCTTTCTTGAATGTAATCCAAAGTGAAGGTGGATGTTTGACCCCTGATCAGAGTGGCCCTTCCATGTACTGGAATGGGAACTCAACCTTTGAATCCAAACAATTATCCGATTCTGTTTAGCCTGCTTGCTAATGTGCGGTTATGTGTGGGCAGATCCACATTTTGTGTCATTTTATTCATCTTTAGTCTTAATCTGATATTTGAATAAAATGTGGAGCTTGCTTGCTAACAGCAAAACATCCAACAAACAATCCTGGTCTTTCTTGAATGTAATCCAAAGTGAAGGTGGATGTTTGACCCCTGATCAGAGTGGCCCTTCCATGTACTGGAATGGGAACTCAACCTTTGAATCCAAACAATTATTACTGTGTCATGGCTGATAGTCCAGATAAGCCCCTCCCACTGTAGTTCATATCATACACACGCATTGTGGAAATGTGACCACGCATACTGTTCATCACAAAACTTTGTCAAACATCAATGGAGAAGAAATAATGTTTCAAAAACTCCCCCAAAAAATTGATAATTTTCTTCTTGCATTCCTGAATTTTTGTTTTGTTTTTTGTGCAGCGTGTGCCTAAAAAAGAGGGGATGAGTTTGAGATCAATATTTGTCTCTCCTTCAACAAACCAGAGAGCTATCCAAAGATGTTTTGGTGTGTGCTGCATCAAATTTGGCTGTGTATTTTTACTCTAGTTTCTAGTTTGGAAACCCACTGGTATATTCCTCTGCCTGGCGTTGTGTTTACCACCATCTGTTTTTTTCCATTCGCGACGTACTTCAAAACAAACTATAAACTCTGCAAATTGGGCTACAATTTTGGTGCGCTAAAGACCCGGGGGAAAAGCTGCAGGGCTTTGTTGTGGAGTCTTAAATAACAATGGTAGTAGATCTCACACAGACTCAGCCGAGGACGTGTGTGACGGCCCTTTAAATCAGTCGCCTGTCTTTCAACTCTCGTGTTTGTGAATGTGAAAGTGCTTTTGGCAGTGCGTGTTCAAACAGATGTGTTGGCGAACGCACTGCAGCGCTGTGCGTGTGTGTGTGAGACCCGTGTGTCGTGACTTCTCCATGTGTGACACCTACAGGCAGAGATCATCGGCCTTCAGCAGCTTCTGCTCACCAAGAACGCAGAGATCGAGAGCCTGCACACACAGCTGTTGACCAGACCCTGTCTGTCCACCGAGAGCTCGGAGAGAGGTAAGCACAGCTAACATCAGCCCAGTGTTTTTTAACCTTGGGGTCATGACCCCACATGCGCTCACCTGGAACTCAAATGGGGTCGCCTGAAATGTCAACTAATCATTATTCTGTAACACCACACACAATATTCAACAACTGGATTCTTTCGATGTCATGAGTTGATATGAGATGCTGCAGGATAATAAAATGTCACTCATCTGCGTCTCTATATCAGCACAACAATATAACAAACCTGATCAAAATCTAATTCTAGAAAAACAAATGTCTCTGGGGTTGCCAGAAATCCATGATGTCAAAATGGGGTCATGAAACAACGGCACCAGCCTGTCCCCAAGAGAGTTACCTGATGGGTGACTCTGCTGATAACTCCTGTTTGAACCCATTCATTTGAGGTTAACGCTGTGGGAAAGTTCAACCTGTCTTATCATGCATCTCTCTCTCTCTCTCTCCCTTTCATTTCATGCCTCTCTCTCTCAGATGAGATTTACAGAAGGAGGCTTGGTGCCAAACGTAAGCCTGAAGTGTCTTGGCCATGGCTGACTGTGTTTACGTCTGTTTTCTCTTCCATGGATGACTGTCTTTATTCTATTATCTGTTATTTCCTGCTGGTGTCGGGAAACAGATGTGACTCCTACTGTTGGGTTTCCATACTATTGATGAGCTGTCTTTTTGTCTTTGTGGATTACAGTCCTTTTTGTACTCAATTGTGGCTGTCACAGATAAACACTTCTGGGACACTTGCTTAATTGAATCAATGTCACTCGCAAGCGGGACTGCTTCTGTTGGCGTCAAAAAGTTCAACTTGGTTTCTATGCTTATGTGTCAGGCTGACAGAGTTTGATTCTACTGGGTCACATTTTACTGCTTAGTACCAAAACCTTCAGGAGACCAAAGGCCTCTCTGTGAAAAACATCGTCTGAAGATTTAGGGACTATGGTTTTGAAGCAGTCCTCTAACTGGAGGTAGTTTGTGGGTGCAGACCCTTTAGCTAACCTCTGGGCCGGCCCCAGCAGCAGTGCTGTTCAGTAGGTAGATGGCAACACCTGTGGTGTAAAGTGCCCTGATAAAATACAGAGCTTTTCATCCCAAGAATCGACGTCTTAACTAGTGGTGTTAAACTCGCGGGCCGCAGGCCACTTCCAGCCCAAAGACCCCTCACGTCTGGCTCCTGACTAGATGTTAACAAACATTTTGCATTTGAGGTTTATTTTGTAGAATTAATTTTTTAAATTTTTAATTGCTCGTCTGGCTCCTGACTAGATGTTAACAATAATTATGAGGTTTATTTTGTAGAGTTTATTTTTAATTGCTATTTTTTTCAATGATTTCAATGCTTTGGTCAGTTATTTAAGAAAGAGAGTTTGCTCCATAGCATTATACAGTACTTCTACAGCACAAAAATACTTTGGGTGTTCTTTGTATTGAACATCCTCTAATGAAACGGTGGTGACAGCGGTGGCCCCCAGCTGTGTTTCCTGTATTTCCACTACTGTCACAGTCTGGTGAGGATCATAGAAATGAGCTCTGTGCCTGGTAGACCAGTTACCATCACATTCCCATCGTCTACAGTTCATTATGCTCACTTGCTCAGACCAGTCCACATTAAAACTCAACTTCCTCTGTTATTGCCTGTTAGCCTGGAAGTCGCTCCGGTAACCGCTGTTGCTGGAGCACTCACTTTGACAGACACACAAAGAATATGTGTCTGTCTTGTCACAGGAAAGATTTGTAAAAAATACTTTGGTTTACCATCGGCCATTAGCTACACGTACTGCAGACATCTGACTAAAACATCTGGTTTACAGCTAAGACTTTCCACTTGTGCTGGCACTGTTGTCCAACAGCAGAGCAGCTCCTAGAACCGATGCAGTCGGTCTGTGCAACCGTGGTCTGAAAGAGTAAAAGTATTTCACGGTATTGTTTACTGACTGTACCTGAAGGACATATGTTTCCAGTCTGACGTGACCTACAGTAGTAATGCACTTCCAGATGATGGAACAGTGCAGTTCAGTAGAGGTAGTTACTAAAACATTTCGCTCCTACAGACACAATAAAGTCATACACTATTTCTGTGAGCAGTATTACTGGGCTTCAGATAGATTTTCTGTTTACTCCTAAAATACCTCAGAAGGTAGACTTCAGCAGGTGGACAGTCTGAGGTTTGGGTTGGGTTGGGTTGGCAGAATGGGCTGCAAAGAATCTGAAACTCTGTTGCTCGAGCGTGGTGTTTGTCAAGGTCATTTGAAGAAGCCTTTGAAATAGGAGAGTCCGGTTGAAGTAAAGTGACGGAGTATTTAGGAACAGCTAATATGACAGACAGACCCTGACAGGGACCCTGACCCTGACCTTTTTCCAAATTCAACCTCGTTTCTTAAATGTCTACAACATGTTCCATATAAATTACCCTTTTTTGACCTGATCCTACAGTGTCTCCATATAAATTACCCTTTTTTGACCTGACCCTACAGGGCCAAATATTTATATTTATCTCATCACATCTGTGGGACATCAGACCCCAAGCTCGGGAACCATTGCATTAGGGGCTGCTTTTTGTCTTTCTCACTTTCTAAAACGTGTGTGTTTCTGAACAACTCGTGATCCAATGACCTGAGCAGCTGTTAATAGACCGTGTTGGTTTTCCTCTTTATAGACCAGGAACTGCAGAGGCTGAGACTTGGAATGAAGACTCTGCTCGCAGCCAACAGTGAAAAGGTAAGTTGCCAGAAAAAACTGGACAACTCATCCGTTCTGTTTGTGGTCAGTGCAGCTGTGATGAACCAATGTGAGGTGCTTTACTGGGTGTGTAGAAGGGCGACCATCAGAGCAGTTAGGAAGGTTTGAAGGTAACTGTTTTTAGATATTGTCATTTCTCAGAGTCACCCCCGCTCCCCCTTCATTTATAGCACAGAGGGCCTATTGTCTTCTCCCTCCCAGAGTGTACCAGACTTTAAAGACTTACAGACACAGCTCTCCATGTAGAGCATGGCTAGAGAGAACACACACACACACGCCCCAAGGCGAGCCATTTCAGGCAAAGCCACACTGGAGTAGGCCCGATCTGCCAGGCCTAATTTTGGACTGAGCTACATTAAGAGAACCATAGCAAAACCAGGCATGGGCACCACTTCAAAAAACACAGACTGAACGCAGCTGCGTACCACAACTGAGATTCCCAGCCCAGGCCTGGGTCGATCCCCTCCCTGTCCACGGCTTTGATGTAAAGGCCATATGATGAGAGACGGCTGTTTCTGTGATGTCTGTTGGTCAGTGGTACAGAGAAGCAGATAGATAAACATCATCATTTACTTTACTGAACCTTGGACCTGCTTTAATACTGTTTGTGCAGGACCGAAGGATTGAAGAACTGACTCTGCTCCTAAACCAGTGCAGACAATTCCGAGAGGTCGCTCAATCCACGAGGCTAGGTAACCAGATAACATAATCGTCTGAGCTTTGGCTGAAGTTTTTCTATTGTTTTTGTAAGCCTTAAAAATGGCCCATCTTTTTACAAGACAGAATGTGCTTTATTTGTTTTTTCTACTCTAGCACCCTCTGCTGGCCGTTCACTACCGAATGGGAGAACCCCTTCAAGTAGCAGTGAGGAAGAAGAGCAGAGTTTGCACAAAAGTAATGATTCGGGGAGTGCAAATTCTGAGGATCAGAAATCTGAGGTGAGTCACAGATGAAGTGGTCCTGGTCCTGGAAGATACCAGGTGATTTAATCTGGTATTGTTAAGAAAGTAAAATATCTCCAAAGTAAAGAAAATATGTATTGTTAAGAAAGTAAAATATCTCCATCAACAATCGTTGAACTTTCTAATGAATGGGTTTTTATTCAATCTGGATTGAACTGCGTGACTAATGGGACCAAGTGTGAACAGGCCAAGATTGTCTGTTGGACTTGTTTGTTTTCAAAGCAGCTCATGGTAAAATAAACTACTGAGTGAACAAATCCAAACAAGGTCCAAACTGGAGAAGTGCTTTTTTAATTCCATTTACAATCTCTGCATAAAAAACGATCTGTTCTAAATCGGTTTCACCATGAAAGTGACGGTGATGGTTCACCTTTTCCAGGTTTCCACAATCAGCTCTTCGTCCCATCAAGCATCTGTTGGATCAGGTCACAAAGACACCGACTACAGGTACAGGAACAGAACTGTTTGTTGTTTTTTTTTTTACTTTCTCTTTCCTGTATTTCTCTGACATATTGGTTCCTTTGACTTTTCAGAGGAGACTCGCAGACACTGTCCAGTAGTCTGAGTGACTTAACAAACGGACCTTTGACAAAGGTATGTTTTATTTACCGAGCAAAATCCAATCTTCCCACAGATGTACGACTTTTCCTTGACCGTGAAATGACCCAGACTGCAGGCAGCACACGTTAAAAATATGTGGGGAAAAAAAGTCAAAAATCTTTACAAACTTTGGTGGAGAGAAGAAAATCACATCAAAGAACAGAGAATTTCTAATGATCAACTTCCTCCTGCTTCTCAAATGTGACGTGTTTTTACTAAATATGATGGCAACTGACTTTTCACTGAAGAAAAAAACAGATTTAAATAGAAGACCATAATAGAAGAATGTCCTGATTGTAATTTTTCATTTGCAATATGCAGAGAAATGTAATGATACTAAATTGTTTTTCATTGTTTTTTTTGTTTCTGTAGAACGGTCTCAGTGGCATGAAAAGTCAGACGATGCCTGTCAAGTCCTCACTGTCTGAGCAAAGTGAATTTGCAGAGAGCAGCAGCAGCAGTGAAGCCCAGAGTCAGAAATCTCCAGATGGGAGTGAAGATGGAGACTCCAGTCAAAGTACGCTCATTTCCACTCAGCTTCATTTAGACTGTGATATTTATAAACTAACTGCCCATCTGTGGAAATAACACCAAATACAGAAGCAGACTCTTTTTTTAGGGGAGTAATCATGAAGGTAGTCATTTCCACGAGCAGAAACACATTTGAACCGGCACACTCCAACCTGACCGGCCGTCCGTCACATCTTTGATCATGACTAATTGCAGACTCTCCTGATGCAGCAGCTGGATCTCAGGATAGACTTTCTCACCAAACACACCACACACACACACACACACACACACATGCCATTTCTCTGATTGACCACGCTCACCTCAGCTCCACCCTTCCCCTGGCGTCAGCGGCCAGGTCTAACTCCAGCTCCACCCTGATTTCTTGGCATTATCTGAGAGCTGGTGTTGCTGAGTGAGGCCCAAATGACATTTATCACAACTGGAGCGTTTCAGCTCAGAGCTGTTCTTTTTATGGCACATTAACTGATGAATGATTTGCTGAACTCAGTGGTCTGTGATTTCTGCTCTCTCTCTCTCTCTCTCTCTCTCTCTCTCTCTGTCTCCTGAATGGAGCATAAATATACAGATGCCACGTAGCTGCTCACGCACGAAAGTCTGGTAGAACTAGAAATACATTTTTGAAAGATCTAGACTAAAACTCCATGTCCTCCTGGTGCTGCTGGGAAGATACTTTTTTTTTTACTTTGTCCTCTTTTCCATGAATTGTTCGGTGAATCCTCAAGTGCGTGTTGTGAAAACAGTGTCAGGCGGAGGCACGGTGTGGACTGTTATGTGGGTGAAGGGTGTGTTTTTGAGTACGATAAAATGAGCAGAATGTGCAGGCCGGAAAATTCAATGCAAATGGTTTGAAGATGAGATTCCTGCAGGAACCCAGTATGAATTTTCCTTATTCTGTCAATGCCACAGTGACAAGAACAGAACAATAAATACTCTTCCAATAGGGGGCAGCATGTGGCTATAAAACTGAAAAAAGAGCTTTCTTCAATTCCTGCAAGTATATTAGGATTGTGTTCAACTAAACAGGCCCAAGTTTTACAAATAAATAAATAATAAATAATGTTAATACTTCCACTTTCCACTTCATCTGTTTTCCCAGGGTCTGTGGTTTTCTGACTGTAACATGTAGAAAACGTCAGCAGATAAATTAAACAAAAATGAGGTTCTGATAACGGACCTTGGTACCGTGGCTTTAATGTGCTGATTATTGAGGTTTCCTGGATTAAGGCTGCAGATGTGGACAAAGTAGCATTTAATAAAAAATGCTTGTTTCACAACTTTGTCTGCAGAAATTACGAGACATTTACTGCCCTTCACTCTAGCATTACATTTTTCATATTTCACTACATTACATCGATTTGTTTTTCTAACCTCTCAAAGGAAAGTCAGAGAGAGCTGATGACAGCACTTCAAGCAACAATTCCCCCATTCATTCAGGAGCAGCTCCACAGACCGGCCAACGAGTGGTGGGCTCACCAGAATACATGAAGAATAACAGGAGCTTCAAGAGACTCTGGGGGAAGTGAGTGGGGGCCAACACTTCAGAACATCAGCATCACGTCACAACAGATTAGTAGAACGGAGAAAAAAGACGGAACAGTGACTTGATGAGCAGACAGTTTTAGAACACACACCCAAATACCACAGTATTGGCAGTTTGAGGTTCTGTTCAGGGTCATTAATACTTTACTGTGATTAACTGTTAGGATTTATTTGATACACTTTGTGAATGTCTACGCAGACTTCGGAGGACCCAGTCTGGAGGACTCCAGTCGGCTGATCCGGATGGAGGTCCTTTTAAAAGAGGTGGTCTGAGAGCCACAGCTGGACCCAGACTGACCAGGACTCCAGAATCTTACGATTCGACGCGGTACAGCTCTGATCATTTTTCTCCCTCTCCGATCTCATGAATTAACTCTTCGAGTGTCTAATCTGTGCCTGTTTTTGTCCTGGCAGTGACATGAATATTCCATTCAGCCAGTGGACCAAGGAGCAGGTGTGTGGCTGGCTGGAGGACTACGGGCTGGGCCACTATGTCAGTCTGAGCAGACAGTGGGTCGAGAGTGGACAAACCCTGCTGTCGGCTTCACCTCAGGAGATCGAAAAGGTCAGACAGACATTTTTTTATGTCCATAATTCTGTAATTTGGATTGTTCATTACTTAATTGCAATTATTTAATCAATCTATCTATCTTTTCGCAGGAGATGGGTGTGAAGAATCCTCTGCACAGGAAAAAGCTGCAGCTGGCCTTGAAAGCCTTCACCACCAAAGTCGTAGAGAAATCTTCAGAGCTGGACCACATCTGGGTCACCAGTAAGACCACTCCACACGCTGCTGTATTTTAACCACACAGATTTTCAAATCTGGAGCACGCTCATGTCTGATGTGTGTCCCTTTCAGGATGGCTGGACGACATCGGTCTGCCTCAGTATAAGGATCAATTCCACGAGGCCCGAGTGGACGGTCGGATGATACAGTACCTCACAGTGGTGAGAATTCAAACCTGCATGGGCTAAAAAACAACAAAACAACAACAACAACAACAACCGTGTTCTATATGTGGAGACTTGAGGATCTAGAGCAGATTTGTTTTTCATCATCCTCTGCTGCTCAGCACCTGAACATCTGTTCTTGCACCGTGCTGTAGCAACACGTCGGAGGAGGTTGTGGTTAAATTATAGTCAGTGACTCAAACGTACAAAATCAGGCCCAGCAGGTCCAGTAGTATCAGGGACTGAAACACACCCAGAAACACTCAACAACAACTGAGGCCGTCTGGCACTGTTTCATACTGCTGTTGATTAGATGAATTTTGTTAATCTTTTAAAAAAAATATTCTAAACCGAACGGGAGAGATCACAAACTCTGCTTTTAAATTTATATAAAACAACTTTCAATTATTTCAACCATTAAAACTATTTACTATTTTTTAATAAAAGTCCAAAGCATTTTTTTCCAGTTCTGTATAAATGGTTACATCAGAAATCTGTGCGTTAGCTTTTATTTCTTTGGTTCCTTCCACAGAATGACCTGTTGACTCTAAAGGTCACCAGCCAGCTGCATCATCTCAGTATCAAATGTGCGATCCACGTCCTCCACGCCAACAAGTTCAACCCTCACTGTCTGAGACGGAGGAGGAGGTGACTCAGGGGCGGCGGGGTCTGACTCTACTGTGTCCGGGTTGGTTTATTTTACACTCGTTCATTCATTTCAACAACGTTTTGATGGGACAATAGTGACGGATGTGTAATCACGTCAGTTGTACACAAGATGGCGCCAGACGGACGTTACAGAATGACAGGAGAGGAATAGTGCTAACTGAGGACTTCTGTTTCGATTATAATTCTCTTCTGATGAATAATTCTGGACTCCTAAATGGTCTTTCTTTGTTCTGCAAATTGTTATAGAAACAGCCAAGTCCATCAGAGGTGGTGCAGTGGTCAAACCACCGTGTTATGGAGTGGCTTCGAGTAGTGGATCTGGCAGAGTACGCTCCTAATCTACGAGGCAGCGGAGTTCACGGGGGTCTAGTTGTAAGTGTACACACTTTTTTAAATTTTTACGAATACTTTTGATTCATCTGTGTAGTATAATAAAACTATCTCAGTACTTCAAAAAACTATAAATATTTTTTCCAAATTCAGACATCATCAAAAAGCCTGAGAACTGTTCAGTAACATGTGCCCTTCTGTGTCTCTTCTTCCTCAGATTTTAGAACCACGCTTCACCTCAGAAACTTTAGCCCTGCTGCTAAATATTCCTCCCCAGAAGACTTTGCTTCGTCGCCATCTGGCCACAGCGTTTTCAGCCCTGGTGGGAACTCAGGCCACGCAGGAGAAGAGGGAGTACGGCAACGCCACAGGCCACGTTCCACTCACAACTACTGCTAAAGTGAAGGTACAAATAAAAACACAAACATCGACCTTCTGTTATTTATCTTTCTGTTCCAACAATACATATAGACAAAATGATGGG
>NC_024311.1:13994653-14019604 GCF_000523025.1 Cynoglossus semilaevis | reverse complement strand
AACAATACATATAGACAAAATGATGGGTTTTTTGTGATATTCTAGAAGGTTGATGTGTGATGATTATGTCTGATTTAAAATTAATTCTTATACTAATTTGATTTTGGTTTTGGTTTTCAGCCAAAGAAATTGGGCTTCACCCAATTCAGCCACCTGAGGAAGAGGAAACCTGATGAATCGGCGGATTATATTTGCCCCATTGACAGCGGAGGCCTGACGGTGAACGGGGTTTCCAGAATGCCCTCCGCAGCACTCAGGGGCCTCAGTCCCAGCCTGGAAAGACAGGCCGAGAAACGGGAGTCGACCGCACCCAACGGCGAGGCGGACGGCTCCAAACAATGACTCACAAACTAACACGTACTCGGTGTGACGTCCCGTCCGTCGCCACCAACTTTGAACATCAATGGCTGTTGATCAGACAAAAACTTCAATTTAAATCAACGTGCGTCCTAGCCATCGTTTACTGAGAGACTGTTGCTAAGTCGTTGCTAACCGTTGGCCTTGATGAAGAACGAGAACTTTGTGTTAATAAAAAGCTGCTCTCTGCATTCCTTATACAGCCGGATTCCGAAGCTTTCACTTTTGACTCCAGTCGATCAGTTGTACCAATCAGTGGTTCTGTCTGTATCTCATCAGGTTCTGTAGGGTGAGGTTAGCCACCATTTTGTTTTGTCAAATATGTACGTAGTACTTACGCCACCAAACACATGCAGTACTGTCATTTCTGAGCTTGTTAATTGATGGTACTCAATTTGTACTGTTTTGCACCTTTAAGCACAGTATGGTTTATTGTCCTATTAGAAAACAGCGCTCCTTTAAAGTTGACGATAATGCAATAAACATTGGTTTGACTGTTGACTTTGATGGAACTTTTCTAAAGCTTTAAAGATGAAAAACTGCTGCAAAGTTGAATTTCTGAAAATATTAGTAGAATGTGCTTTTTTAAATATTGAATAAACTGCATTTTTAACTGACTGTTCCTTAAAGAAATCAATAAACATAGATGTATATATTTACACACACATTTCTATAAAAATACATATAACTATATTTACACATATACAGCATATATTTGCATATATACAGTATATATATAAATATATGTATATTTACAGGTGTTGTTATTGTGTGTTCAATACTGCCCACTACAGGCATAAATAAGTTAATTCACCATTGATAAGAGTTCCTGTTTATTCTCAAGCAGTTTCTTAAAACTTGCTGACTTGAAAAAACCCACAGTCCATTGTTAGAATATAGAAAAATAATAATTATCTTTAAGGTGAATATTAACAACTCTGATTTGGTTTTGCCTCTTAATAATAATAATAATAAAAAATCTAACAATAAAAGTAATACATTGCACCTTTGCAGAGGTGTAATTTGTGTTGACTCGCTCAGCGCCTGAATAAAATTATAGACGCCATTCTTCAGCAAAAACTGCTGACTCGACATTTTATAAATTTTATTTTATTTTTTTTCCAGGAGTGAAAGGCAATTTGAGTGGCCGACAAAACCTGCGGGGCTTGTGGCACCGAACCATATTGTGGGTAATCAAAATAAATAATTTTCCTCATGAATGGGTCAGACCAGCAGTGCACTTTTAACCTGCGCCAATTCATCTGAGCTGCTGGGCTTTGTCAAAATCTGCAAGACGAGTGAAAAGGTGAAGATGTAACAAACGGACAGAGCAGAGGTTTTTTTTTTTTTTAAAAAAAGTTTGAAATAGCCGCGGTCAACCATCCAAATCCATGGATTGCACATGGACATAAGTGATGATGAGTGACTGGATAGTAACAAAAGTGAAAGGCGAGCTCTGAAACGGTACAGTACTGTAGTAGGGTGTGGTGCTGTCTGATGTCTGGTCTAAAATGAGACTCATGTTTTTTTTAGATGTGTCCAGTTTCACGGATTATGTTAAAAAGAGAGAGTAGTCCAGTTCACCCAGTGATTTTGACTCTATTAGTACAACATTTGACAAATATTTACATCTTGTAAAGTCTATGGATTCCTGCAGGGCTTAGTGCTGGACTCCCCCCACATAATTCTGTGTCCTTTGTTCAGGTTAACCCAGGCGTGGGCAAATTTCGCGGACCACTCTGGGTCCTAAAATTTGACAGGGGTCTGGGTCAGGAGCAGATAGGTGGAAAGCTTGTGGTAACTAGGATAAATGACATGTAAAAAGTCATGCATAAAGGCTAAAAGGCTAAAATGGTGTTAGCCTTTTCTGCACCATCCAATGGGGAAATGCGGGTATTGCAGTGGAAAGGCATAAGTATAATGAAACTTTAATGCAATAATATAAATTGGACAGGTTTAGTGGACCGGATCAAAAAACCAAACGGGCCGCATCAAGCCCCCGGGCCATAGTTTGCCCAATTTTTGGGCTAACTTGTTGAGGAAAAAAAAAAAAAAAATTCAAACATTCTTATTGTCACACAGCTGAATTATTTTGTGACCAGTAGTAAAAAAAATGGCTGTTTTTACTTGACAGTAAGTCATAGGTAGGACGATGTGGTTTTCAGTAAAAATGCTGCCTTTCTACATCAGGCTCAAATCCATGGCCAGCGGGCCAGATTTGGCCCATGAAGTCATAGGTAGGACGATGTGGTTTTCTATGTAGTACAGCCGTGCTCGGCCCTACAGCCTGGATGAGGAGACCACCCCTCTGGTGGGATCATGGTACCGTAGGGTGAGCGCTCCTCCTCATCCACAGAATCCTGTGCAGTACGAGTGGTCGGGATACCTCCCCCCCCCAACCGCCCCCCCAGCTTCCCTTAGGAGTTGTTGTGGACTTGGCCATCTAAGAGCAGGCCTCAGGACACACTAGAGGGATTATGTCTCCCCACTGGTTTGACGATACTACGGCCTCCCCCAGAGGAGCTGGTGGAAGTGGCAGGGGAGGGAACTGTCTGGGTTTCACCGCTGAGGCTCCGTCCCCCGCGGCAAACGCTGTTTTTAAAAACCACACTTTTTATCCTCCATCTATCTGTGGAACATCCTTTGGTTACACATAGACTGGACTTCAGCATTTACAAATGGTTACCAAATACTCACAGGAATTACAAACAGAGTTCCTCTACTGACTTCTTATCAAAGTACCTCCAAAGTAAAGTACTTTGTCCTTAAGATATAAAAATAATTCACCAAACAAATGATTCACTTTATATGGAAACTGCAGACTGAGATGTGGAGGCTTCGGTTCGCAGACTCATGTGGGGCAGACCTCCATATTACAGCGAGGGTGTTAAACTTCAGGCCCGGGGGCCACTTTTGGCCCGTCGACCTTTCACATCACGTCCATGACTAGTGAAGTCAGTGAAAGTTTTAATGGGGAAGACTTTTACATTTATCTTTACTTGTTCGTTCAATTATTTAAAAAAGTGTTTAGGTCACAAACTCAAGGCCCGTGGGACAAATCTGGCCCACCAGGTTAATTTTATGAGGCCCACCAGAGCTTAATTGAGAGTTTTATTGTCTTAAAATACTGATCTCTACTATAGAGTATATATTATATTTCACTAATGTTACCACAGGTTCAAGGCAGTGGTAAAATTCCTTATGAAGCACAAAACGTGAATATAGTTCAGAAAAGAGACGCAGCACTTTGTTAGTTTTCTTCATTGACTTTTCCTACGAGTGTGTAAAAATATTCTTACTTTGACATATTATTTTTAAAAGTTAATTTCATTGAGTAAAAGGTTGTTTGTGGTTCGTCTGAATTGAATATATCAGGTAAAAGCATCGTCAGCACGAGGCCGTTATATAGATGTGGGCCAAAAAAAAAAATCAGAGCAAACTTTAAAAGACCTTGGTTTAATATCATTGATGTGGCAGTCGTCGCCCTCGGCTCATTAGAATTTCATGTAGAGAGTTTGAATGAAAGTCTTCCTCTTTGACAAAGCTGACTGTAAAGGTTGAATCAAGTTCCTGTTTTTTTTTTTTTTTTACTAAAATAGGGCTTACAATGAAATACTGCGATGTCAAAGTCTCACTGAATGACACTGCGTTGCATTAGCGGGCGTTCTAATGACTCTGGCAGGATTCTGCTGGCGTGTGTGTGGCGTGGCGGCCGAGGGGGCAGCAGCGGGGCGACGCCCCTCTGAACCCTCCTGCAGGGGCAGAGCACACACCCTCAATTATACCAAACACAATAATTAGGGAATCTTTTACCTCTGCATTTCATTACTTCCTGAATGGACAACAACCTGATCAATAATTACAAATGACAGGTTCATAAATAAATTAGTCCTGCTGATAAGTGGGTAACACCACTCCATTGATCAATGCAGGATGGGAATTAGAGGGAGGCAGGAGTGAGGACAGGGACGGTGGGAGGACTGACGTCGTCACATCAGTCACTGAGACGGAGGTTTTTAATTAATTAATAAATCAAAAATGTAATACATATAATAAAAAGAAAGCACAGAGCATGTTCAGACATCTGGATATTAAGGGCTGTAAAAACCCTACCTAATAAACACCAGCAGATGTCACTGTTGTCATTACTTTAGCCTGTTTCGTCCTTAACGTTTTTCATGTACCTTATCATGACTTTTTTCTGACTTTTCTTTATTTTTGAATAGTAATAATATAAATAAAAAATTATAATTATATATCACTTTTGATTTTTTGTTGTAGAAAAGCACTGCCTGTTCAAATATTTCTAAATATATTTCGTGATCCGTATTAAATATAAGCAAACGGAACACAGGAGAACGAGGTTCTTGAGTTTAGACTGGTTCTTGGTCTGGACTGTTTTTTTTTTTTTTTTTTTTGCTTCGTCTGCTACAGGAAACACCAACCTGTACTTTTCTTTGCTTTTTTCCTCGAAAACAGTAACCATTTATGTTTTTTTTTCTGTCTGAAGTTGTAAAACCATAAAGACCATATTTAAAAAAACTCTGACTTGTAACAGTTCAGAAGTATTGTTTAAAGATACTCATAATGGCATCAAACATTAAACAGAAAAAATGTTTGAAAAGTGAATTGAAATATTTGTCTATAACAATACCAGAAAATACTGTGTGTAAAAAGGTGTAAAATGTTATTTATTTTTTTATTTTTTTTCAATTCACCTTAATTCAGTGGTTCCCAAAGTGGGGGGCGTGGACCTATTGATACTAAGTTCAATTTTAACATTGTCTTAATTTGTACCACAGCGTGTAAAGCACATAGATTAACAAAATGTCTCCTTGTTGTTCAGTGAGAATATGAGTTTTGTGGTAATTAAAAGTAAAATGAAGTTTTAAGTAATAGCTGTAACAGAGATGATGGGCAGAGTGGTAACAATAGTCCTGGGGTGGGGGGGTGGAGGGGCAACTGCAGGACAGTTGAGGAATTACTGCCTGAATTCTTCTGGTTTCCTGAAAAGAAAATCACAGTTCTCCACAGCCTCCCACCACAGTATGTGGTGAGTAATAAGTGCATCCAAAAATAAGCAAATACTATTTTTTTTATCCATTCAGTTAATAAAGATACATGACTCTGCCCGGAAAAGTGAACTGGTCTGAGGAGGTTGGAGTTCACCAGGAACGACTGAATACAAAATGAGATCAGATCAGAAGAAGAGCTGAGGTCGAACGGTCGGAGAGCCAGGTCTGAGACGAACGCTGATTTCTTTATTTATTTTAGAGCCAGGATGTTGTTGATGAAGCAGCCACAGACGTGGAGAGAAGATTCATGGCTGTAGTCAAAGGAGTCACGAGACGGTTGGTGTAACAGTAGCAGTAAGTGGGGACAGGGTTGGATGCTGAGGGATAATTTGTTGTGGGGAGCAGCCAAAAGCAGCAGAAAATGTTGTGTGCTAACCTTACAGTCAGAGACACACTATCAGTTTGAGGAGAGCAAAAACAGCTCCGCCAGGAGAGATCTGCAAATAATATATTGTTGGGACGTGTTCCACTTTCCTTCTGTGGATATTGTTTTTGCAATTGTTTGGGCGGTGGGTTTGCGTGCGTGCGTCGAGAAGGGATGGAAGTGTTTATAATGGTTCATCTTCGCTAATTTGAGTAATGTGATGCAGTCTCCACTAAGCTGACAGTTTAATAGCTATTATTTGTGTCACCACTCTCTCATTACAACGGAGCAGTAAATTGCTGTGTGCAGGAGACGCTGGTATGACTGGCATCTTATCTTTCAATATGAATCTATTGTTTTAATTACGTTAAAGCCGCCGTGACATTTATTGGTCTCAGTGTTACGTGTTAATGACAGTATAAGAAAAGAATGGGGATTTTAATGATTTACGTCACATAAACCATTTGCAAATTACACCTTATTACCCATCATTCTGCCACTGTGTCAATCTGCTCCCACTCTCAGCTCCATCTTCCTCATCTTTATCCTTGATGTGTGTTTGTTGATTCTTTTACCATTAAATTATAGAGTCAGACTTCAGCTACCAGGGGCTTCTGTTTACGCCACCAGTCACTGCGTTCAAGCCTTAAGTCATCACCCTGTCGGCTTGATCTACGGTCTCACTCTGGAGTCTTTAGTGAAGCATAATTGTGTTTTTATATGATGTCACTGGTCGTTCCTGTCATTAACTTGCCACCAGCTTGCCAGTTTGGGGGAACATATTCAACGGTGGGGTGGTGCATGTGTTGCATCCGAGCCGTCCGGCCAAACTGTAAAACTGTATCTGTCTCCGGCGCACAAGTTTGTTCTGACAGGCCTGCCACAGTGATGACTGCTTCAACCAGATGTGGCAGAGCAGCGAGCAAGGCAACTCTGACGTGCCGTCAAAAGGAGCAGCCAGCCGTCTTCACCAGCCCCCTTCTGCCCCATCAAACCCCAGAGCCTTTCACATCTACTGCATCCAGGGGTCAATAACATGGCCGCGTCCCTGTTTGGTTTTTAAGACTAAATTAATTTACTGCAACATCTGGATTCACAGAGTCTACTCACAAATGTTGTCTCATCTTGGAGTTTTCTTGTCGTTGTTTTTTACACAATGATTTTCACCTCAAGTCAAGAAAATGCTTATATATACATATATAAAAAAGAGAGAAATTTGGCTTTGTGCCTTTCTTCAATTCCTTCCACCCTTCAAGCAGTGTGTTAAACTAAACAGGAGCAGGTTTGAGGATCCCTTCAAGTCCTTGCAGCAGTGTCTTAAACTAAACAGGAGCAGGTTTGAGGATGACTGAGACATTTTTGCAACATTTCTCTTCACTAGTGTGATGTGGGGTCATTCTATTCTGAAATAAGGGTCGTGGCTGAATAAAGGGCATTGATGAAGGGACATACTGTAAGTAAGGAGGATTATAAAAGAAACAATTTTTCTGAGGTCACCACTTTTATCATATGTGTAGATTATATACATTTGTTGAGAAAGGTCAAATAAAAAATATAAAACAGTTATTCTGGCCAATAAAAAACAGACCTAATGGTAGAACAAAATGCTAAACACTTTCAAAACAATAATTTGAAGACAGAATTGTTCCTTATTGATAATAACTATGTCTACAACGGTCCACGTTAAGTTTAAAGGGTGGTTCTATCTGTAAAGATATTCTAAAAACGCTGAAACTCAAAGGGGATTCTCAGGTCAGAGGAATGTCGGCCATTTTTCTAGCCCGGGGCGTCGTCATGGGTGATCAAGACTGACATGCATCACAAGAGGCTTTCATGTCCAATCAGAACACCTGTCTAACTCTTCAGATGAAAGTAGACATAGGAATGCCAGTGCAAATAACATCGGCGTTCCTTAAATGTTGTTTGCACTGGCAGAGGAGGAGGAGGCGTCGCTACGACCCAGAGAACAGAGGATTCAAAAAGTTTGTGTTTAACAACCACAACATTATCGTGATCACAGTCTTTGAATCTAAAAATCAGGCTCATGGTCTGATGTTTGTATTTATTAAACAGCGTATACGTCATCTTTTAAGTTATATTTCAACAAAGAAGAAAATGCCATATTTTATTTATTTTTTAATTTTTCTATTCTAATTTAACTTTTTTCATACTTGCAGTTATGCAGTGGTTCCCAAAGAAAGGGGCGTGTTCCCTCAAGGGTCACTGAGCTATTGTGAGAGGCCATGGGACTTTTTTTTGTAACTTAGTGGGAGCCTGGGGCCACCGTCAGTTTTTGTTAACCTCCCAAACCTAGAGGACACTCCGGATATCTCGCATAGCTAACACAAAGCTAACATCAGGAGGTATGTCTTGAAGGTACGCTGTAAGAGGTAGCAGGTTGTGTAGGTGTGCGAACAACAATGACCGAACCGTAAAATATAAAATAAAATCTCAAATTGAATTTTTTTCATCACTTGCATGTTGTTAAGGCGAAGGTGTCTCATTTTTGTGGCAGCAAGTATCGGCCACAAAGTTGCCAAGACCTAGCGGTGAAGCGTGACGGCACACTTTAGAGACCCAGTGGGTTTTCATCTTCGACTTTATACAGAAAACACAACTGAGACTAATGGAATGAACAGAAGTGACTAAATTATTTTTGGCTTTAACACCCTCTCAGCTTTTGGACTGGGTAATAAATTCACGAGCAGGTCTCAGCCACATCCTGTTTACAGAGCGAGCTGCTTACAGCACGTTAGCTGAAACGAGAACACCTCATTTCAACAATATCGCACAAAGAAATATGCGTGAAAAAACAAACCCAACAGCCACGCTTGATGAAATTACAGACAAAAAAAAATGGTCTCTGATGAATTGGCACTTAATTACTGCTTGATTAGCATAATTATGCATGTTAATAGCATCTCAAATGAATTGCAGTTGTCAGGGGGAAGGAAGCATCTGTAGTGGCGGCAGCCTGATACATATTTTCTCCTATCCAACAGCGTTGTCTAACTCTTCCCCTTAAGTGTTCACCATTAATCACTACACACTCCTTTTCCTTTGGAGTGAAATTTGGCATTTTGGGATAATTGGGCTATTATGGTGTGCTTGTCACATCTGTAATAGCAGGCTAACGAGCCCCCTCGTGTGCTAGTATTCAGAGATGATGGCAGAGCCTTGGCACTGAGTGGCATGGCAGGTAAAGCTATGGCCCAGTCTTACCCAGACATATGATCCTATTATTTCAGCTATTACCATACATCATCATATTAACATCCCAAATATAGGCTGGATTTACACTTTCAGTCTGACATGGACTGATGCAGACTGATGTGTGGGTGTAGGTGACATGTCGGTTTTATTGTCCACAGAAAAAAAAAAAGGTTTTCTCTCCCTGGCATATACAAGGATATGACCCATAAAGATTTGAATTCCAAAGCTATTTCACTGAAAAGTGTCCACAGCTAATCTAAACCAGGCCTGCAGTGGAGTGGTGGTGGTGGACACAACAACAGCTTCCTGTTGACGACTATGAACACTCTAAAAATGTCTTAATGTGAAGGTTCTATTTCTTTACAAGCTTCATTTCAGAGGTTTAACAATAACATGATGATAATGTGTATCAGTTATAACAGGGTCAGATGTAAACAACATGAAACATCGACTGAACTGTACACAGGAAGTACATGTAACATCCTCTAGGGCAGGGGAGTCAAACTCATTTTCACCGAGGTCCACATCAGCATTACAGTTCCCCTTGAAGGGCCGGTTGTAAATGGAAGACTGTATAGATCAAGGGTCCCCAACCCCCGGTCTTTACATCCACTTCCAAAGACTGGATGTGTTTTTTAAGTTTGTTTTATTCCATGTGCACCATGGGAAAAAAATGCATGAACTGTGATTTTGTACTACATTTTCATCTTTCGACCAATGAAGACACATCTTAAAACTTTGTCATAAGACATATATAAAGTTTGAAGTATTTTAGGTCAGACTCAGAGAATCACCTCTGTCCTAAAGTGAATGACAGACTTTTCTCGTCTAAATAACCTTTCTCAGCTGTGAATCTGAATCCTTTATCCAGCCGGGATCAATGATTTGATGGATTGCATTGATATCCGTTTCTGTGGCTTGCATCACAGATTCTAGAGATGACACAACTAATTTAACGGTAAACATTTCCTCCCGCTGCCACTTCATCTGGCTTCTTATTATTGGCAGACATGTAGAAGAGACAGGGAGACGCGGGTGGGCGGTGGGGGGGCTCAAGGTTGCAGGTGGCAGCCAGGAACACTTATGGATCGAGGCAAAGGGCACAGACTCAGATGAGCTCTGACTGCCTAATTAGGAATTCTCCTCAGGAGTATATTGCATTTGTAATCATCTATAATCGCTAAATGTTTCAAATTGTGTCACAGCTACGATTGTTGAGTTATAAAAAAAGACACGTTAAAGATCATTCTAGAATCAACATTCTAGAATGATGTCACAAAAAAACAGGGTGAAATAAAAATCATCCATATTTACAAGGTACAGTAAAGTGAAAAGGAAGCCCTGGGTGGGCGTTTCCTTCAAGTGTGTGTGGTGTAATTGGCACAGTCATCGTCCTGTGTGACAGGAAGTGGTGTAACTCAGTGATGTCTGGTGGTCTATCATTACCTCAGACGTTGCCTTAATGCCCTAATGGCTCATTTCCATTATTGATGAGACAACCCTGTGTCACCATAAACACAGACTATTTAAAGGAAATAATTTTATGCAAACTACATATTGACGCACCAATGATCAATTGGCCCTTG
The DNA here is from genome assembly GCF_000523025.1 of Cynoglossus semilaevis. Lineage (NCBI taxonomy): Eukaryota > Metazoa > Chordata > Actinopteri > Pleuronectiformes > Cynoglossidae > Cynoglossus > Cynoglossus semilaevis. The sequence continues at coordinate 14,009,009 of NC_024311.1, read as the reverse complement.
TTTTGTGTGTTAATAATATGCAACTGTTGCAAAGTGAAGTACACCCTCAATTAAGGAGTGACTCTTGAGAGCCTGTAAAGTCCAACAAACAGTACCAGGGAACCATTTGTTTTGATGATTAGAAGCAGAACTAAAGAAACAGCTGACGTTTAACCACCGTTTGACTGATTCACACTGAGGTGGACGGAGAAGTTGGACGGTGAGTCTTCTCCTCCGAGTCTGTCCATCCATTCATTCTCATTGTACCATCCACATCCCAATAATATTAATAAATAATTAATGCCACTTGTTTTATACATCAATGTCCTTTAACGGGTGGAAATTGACACGAACCTCCATCCGACCAACACCACGATTTCAGATAATGGAAATTGATTCACATTGTGTTGTTGCCTATCTATCAACTTCAGCTGGTTATATTTAGTCTTAGAATCATCAACTCCATTCAATTTGTACATTCATAAAATTCACCGAGTACATTTAGTCACAACTGACTTTACCATTTTTCGCTAAAAATGACAATTACTGTATTTTCTAGAGTATAAGTCACTCCGGAGTATAAATCGCACCAGCCGAAATATGAGAAAGAAGTGCGACTTACAGGGGTAGCAGATACTGGTACACAAGGCTAGAGTGCCCTCTAGTGGCTGTCAGTGTGAAAATAACAAACATGTGAAATTATATATTTTAATATATAAGTCGGTCCTGAGTATAAGTCACACCAGCCAAAGGGAAAATAAAATGTGCGACTTATGGTCTGGAAAATACGGTATCCATAATGAATCCAACTGGACAGACTGGAGCTGAGTGTCTTCTACTGTCAATATATTCATTATTATATCTGTGTATTATATCTGTGTATTATATCTGTATATACCAGACTGCAATAACGTTTAATTGCTTAATTTTTAAGCCGGGCCTTGAGTTTGACACGTATGCTCTAGGGGTTTTTGTTCAACAGCAGAATCAGCGGACGTCACGTCATCAACTCACACATTTAACCAACACTTAGACTCATATTGAAAATGAAAAGTCCGTCAGCCATTCACTTCCACTGTTGTCATCGTAGTACTTCTCATCATCATCCATTTTTTCAGTTGTGGATCATTAATTTTAACCTTTACATCATGGTCCATTGAAGGAAAATAAAAACAGGTTCAGTGAGAGGTATGGAATTATGGAATGGAGATTGTGTACATCCATTTCCAAAGACTGGATGTGTTTTTCAGTTTGTCTTATTCCATGTGCACCATGGGAAAAAATATGCATTAACTGTGATTTTGTACTAGTGACTTCTCGTCCACATTTTCATCTTTCGACCAATGAAGACACATCTTAAAACTTTGTCATAAGACATATATAAAGTTTGAAGTATTTTAGGTCATACAGTCAGACTAAGAGTATCACCTCTGTCCTAAAGTGAATGACAGACTTTTCTCGTCTAAATAACCTTTCTCAGCTGTGAATCTGAATCCTTTATCCAGCCGGGATCAATGATTTGATGGATTGCATTGATATCCGTTTCTGTGGCTTGCATCACAGATTCTAGAGATGACACAACTAATTTAACGGTAAACATTTCCTCCCGCTGCCACTTCATCTGGCTTCTTATTATTGGCAGACATGTAGAAGAGACAGGGAGACGCGGGTGGGCGGTGGGGGGGCTCAAGGTTGCAGGTGGCAGCCAGGAACACTTATGGATCGAGGCAAAGGGCACAGACTCAGATGAGCTCTGACTGCCTAATTAGGAATTCTCCTCAGGAGTATATTGCATTTGTAATCATCTATAATCGCTAAATGTTTCAAATTGTGTCACAGCTACGATTGTTGAGTTATAAAAAAAGACACGTTAAAGATCATTCTAGAATCAACATTCTAGAATGATGTCACAAAAAAACAGGGTGAAATAAAAATCATCCATATTTACAAGGTACAGTAAAGTGAAAAGGAAGCCCTGGGTGGGCGTATCCTTCAAGTGTGTGTGGTGTAATTGGCACAGTCATCGTCCTGTGTGACAGGAAGTGGTGTAACTCAGTGATGTCTGGTGGTCTATCATTACCTCAGACGTTGCCTTAATGCCCTAATGGCTCATTTCCATTATTGATGAGACAACCCTGTGTCACCATAAACACAGACTATTTAAAGGAAATAATTTTATGCAAACTACATATTGACGCACCAATGATCAATTGGCCCTTGTTTTGTGTGTTAATAATATGCAACTGTTGCAAAGTGAAGTACACCCTCAATTAAGGAGTGACTCTTGAGAGCCTGTAAAGTCCAACAAACAGTACCAGGGAACCATTTGTTTTGATGATTAGAAGCAGAACTAAAGAAACAGCTGACGTTTAACCACCATTTGACTGATTCACACTGAGGTGGACGGAGAAGTTGGACGGTGAGTCTTCTCCTCCGAGTCTGTCCATCCATTCATTCTCATTGTACCATCCACATCCCAATAATATTAATAAATAATTAATGCCACTTGTTTTATACATCAATGTCCTTTAACGGGTGGAAATTGACACGAACCTCCATCCGACCAACACCACGATTTCAGATAATGGAAATTGATTCACATTGTGTTGTTGCCTATCTATCAACTTCAGCTGGTTATATTTAGTCTTAGAATCGGTCCTGAGTATAAGTCACACCAGCCAAAGGGAAAATAAAATGTGCGACTTATGGTCTGGAAAATACGGTATCCATAATGAATCCCTGCAACAGAGACAAATAAATGAATATACCGAGGTCAGCAATATATTAAAATTCTACCAACTGGACAGACTGGAGCTGAATGTCTTCTACTGTCAATATATTAATTATTATATCTGTGTGAAATATACCAGACTGCAATAACGTTTAATTTAAAGTGATTCAGATCTAAATTTAAACGCTGCAGGGAGTTTTTTTTTCCGTTTTCAAATTAGATCTCAGTCACTTCATCGTGATCCTGAATCATCAGCTGGTGTCGTTAACACACAGTGAGGCAAACAGACAGAGACGCAACATTGTGTTTTTTTTTTTTGTTTGTTTTTTGTTTTTCTGGTATGAGGTATGCTAGCGCAAATGCTAAGACATTTCAACCTTCTCTGACAAAATGAATTGAATCTTAAATCTTACAGCCCGGCAGGCAGCACCGATCAAACTCTAGAACCTTCTTCTGCTTGTTAGAATACAGTGAAAATCATAAAAAAAATGACCTTTTTTGTCGTACTCTGCACTCACTGACCAAATGAAACTAAAAGAGATGTAAAATAAAATCAGTTTTTCTGTTGGCTTTACAGGATCCACAATGAATTCAGTTTTTCTGTTGGCTTTACAGGATCTGACCAATATTTTGTTTGCTTACATAGACCTAATAGGGCTGCCACCCATATGTTGTAAAAATTTACACCAGATTCCCAAAAAGATCCTGGTGTATTTTTTTTTGTATCACCAAAGTTTCCATGTCAGATATTGTGGTCATCAAACAGTAAACCTCATTACTGCTGCCTCACTGAGGATTTGTGAAGTGGGACGATAAGAGAAATTCACGTCTTAACATTTTTTTCAAAAATTACACTTTTACCTTGAACTATTTTTAATTGGGAATGAGGTCATTTTTGATCTCACAATCTTAAAAGGTCAAAGAAGATACATTTAAAGATCTGATTGTTCCCTCACCTCAACTCTTTGGGGATGTCTCTTTTCTCCAAAACACAATAATCAATATTGTGATCAATTACATTTGTTGTTCACACACTGATGCAAATGGGCTCTGCCAAGGCTGTTATTGTGTCCCTGACAAATCGGGGACATTGTTTGCATGCAGGGACGGAGGCTGTCTGCCACAGAATGGACCACGGCACACAGAGTGACACGGAGGATTTGTCTTTCTGATTGATTGGTGTCATGCTTAAATGCTCATCAATCTCTTGATTTCTAAGAGCAATTCCTGAAAGAATCAGCCCTGCAAAGATTCCTGGGTCGGCGGCAGTGAGAAACGGAGCCGTAAACTTCGACAGCAGCTACTTTTCCACAGGGTCCGCGGCAGAATATTGTCATATTGACTGCCGGGAGACGCCGGGGACATGCCTGTCTGTGTATCATCATTTATATCTGTGACCTACAAGGTATATGGATGTCACCACTTCCTATTCAATCAAAGATGGATGGACGATATAAATCATTACAAGACTCTGAATTCACCTACGGAGCTCACAGGTCCGCAGCCAAGAAAGAGTGGTTTCTCATTTGTCAAGAACCATTTATTAATGGTTCTCAAATGTCTTTACTTGAGTCTTTTGGTCACAAGAAAACCGCAACCCTTAGCTTCAGCCACCGCTTCATGTTATGGAAATGACCAGTCAAAGAGAAAGCAGAAAAATGAAAATAAAGTGAAGTAAGGACGACCCTGACCTGTACATCAGACCAGACAGCCACCGTACATATGCAGGCCACGCCGTGTACATCAGACCAGACACCAGCCACCGTACATATGCAGGCCACGCCCCTCCTTTTACACCTCGACCCAGGTGACCACAACATCCTGCCAATAGATCAGGGTGTGGTCACCTCCTCTGTTTTACTATAACCACTTCTCTTTTCACGTATATAGCTCCAAAAGAAGACATACAATCTTGCCCCTAGTGGCAATTCCTGGTACTGCATACAAAAATGCTTTGGTTCTCAAATATACCTCAATCAGAACAGAAACCTTGAGTCTACGTGAGAACGTGTCATCCTGGTTTGATAGGAGAGTCTACGTGAGAACGTGTCATCCTGGTATTCATGATTTTCATAAAAAAATAAATAAAAAATGAACACATTCAAGTGCACAGTGAAACACAATTATGAAAGCCATAGTTTTAATTAATGTCTCTCTCAAAGGCCAAGCCCAACTGCCCCCTCCACACCCCATTCCCTGCACTGACAGGGTATCTATGTCAACGTCTGCCTCTCTAAATTAAGAAGCCTATAAAACAGCTCTACTTTCAGGATCTCAATCATAGGGTGAGGACCCATCGTCACCCCTTAGGGCCTCTCACAGTCTGCCGAGCCCCTTTTAAAATGAATTACCACTGTCTTCACTATACTGACCACAGATTCTAGTCAGATTGATAGCCAAGAATAAAATGTCCCTCTTTACTTTTGGCCCTCACTTATATATCAGCCAAAGGTCCGGCTATTTATCATGTACAGTGCTAGTATTAAGTATGCTGACTGCTGCCATTAGGATAACGTATAATAATGTAAAAGGCCTTAAAGGGAGGGGGTCTCAGGAGCAGCTGTCACAGGCCCAGATTTAGACCAAGTTGAGGTAATTTTCTTAGGGACAGTGTCATAATTTCCCCTAAATGTTGTGTGCGACTGTTATAGTAACTGTAGTTCTGGAGGTGTGTAGCGCGGAAGGCTACGCATTCATTAACAGATTGTTAATATTTATAGTGTATATATATAGTATGTAGCACTTACACAAAATAGCCATCTGTTTACCACTGACTCAAACAGTTACGATTTCCTAACTTACTGTGACGGACAGTAAAATGAGGAACAATATACGGCGGCGGCGGTACATCTGTAAATTATATGAAGGGGACAAAAGGTCTCACGTGGTCAAATGGACGGTAATTCAGCAGAGGTTTTTGACGGCATCCTAGATGACAAACTGTCTCTTAGACATAGAGGGAGGGCAGGGGGGTCACAGTCCTCCAGTGCCTGTCTACCCAGGCTTTTCTTAGGTGTAAGACAGCTGGTGTCACAGCTCAACACCACGGCTTAAACTTGGAAGGAGTCCAGTGCTGAATATAGTCCTTAACTGCCATCTTCCTTCTTCAAGGAGTACTGCCTGGAGTAGTGTCTGTAGGCCAATATGTTGGATATGTGTGAAACGGCCTTCACATTTGGGGAAAAAAGAAAATCAGGTTTCTTACTGGACAGCTACACTGTTGAGGACATTCCAAGTGTGTATTGGACGAATCAAGTTTGTTTTTGTTGTCCATAAAAGAAGAATCATCAAAATCAGGGTTAAAAAAAGGTCTTTTTTTAACATCTCCTGTTTTTTTTAAACTTAATAAAAAAAAATCTCTTTGGTGTAAATGACAACATCTGTATCCACTCAACAATAAACAGATGGAAGGTGACGGATATTTGATGACCTGTACATTTTACATCATCAATCATTCATAAAATGTGTAAATATTTGAATCTGGTTCATTTATAAATATATTTTCACTCTGGACTTGTACATTTTGACAGTTGTTTTTTTCTTTCACTCTACTACGGTGTAATTTGATATTTTAATGCTGGAGCCAAATCATGGTTTGCAGTTTTTACTGTGCGGACTGACAGGGTCATTACAGGTCAATTAAAAAAAAAAAAAAAAGCTAATGCCGACAAAAAATGCGTTTGATGGAGGAAGAGAAAACGTCCACATATAAATGGAAAATTAGCGGCGGACATGGTCAAAAGTAATTAACTCTCCTTTTCGCCACTGTCCATTAGCCTTGACGCGGTGACACGTTAGGAAGGAACATCCATGTCAACGCTGGCAGCCGTCGGCGTTGATCAGATAAACATTTTTTGTTTTGTTTTGACGCCTGATTACAAAATGATTAGCCAGCACGCCTGTCTCCTCCTTACCCTTCAGCACCGCAGCGGAGTGACTGACGGACGAGGGGACGTGCTTTTGGGACAGCAAAAGACACGCAAACACAAACAAAGAGGCAGGCGCACAAACACACACAGTATATAAACAAAAACACACTTTTGCTCTTTCATATCAGCTAACCAGTTATTTTAGGTTCTTTATTCGAGGTCCTCTGTATTTGGCAAGGCATTAAATATTTATATTCCAACATTTTCTGGAACCAGTTTCAGCCTCTGTCCCTGGAGGTCTGTGCTCTGATTGATGGCAAAGCATTCAAACTGACAGACATTTAATGCACAAAAACTACCTAATTGATACACACACACACATACTGACGTGTGTAGTACACATGTTTAATCCGTAAACACAGTTTGGAACCTCACACCTCCGTCTGTGCATCTAGGTCACCTCAGACTATAGGCCAGTGATCATCAACTGGTGGCCCGTGGGTCAAATTCGGCCCACCGAACCATCCAATACAGCCCACAATTGGACGCCAAAATAAAAATACATAATTAATGTTAGACAAAAAGACAAAAGTGTGATGGTTATTACATTTTATTTGAGCGCCCCCTCCACTCCCCAAAGGTGTCTAGAAATATTCTGGGCCTGGAGGTCACGTTTAAACTGTGATGTGAACAAGCACACAAAAATAATGTTACAGAGGTCACGTTTAAAATGTGATGTGAACAAGCACACAAAAATAAGCAGTCCAAACATGGCGTTCTTCTTAATGAACTTAATTACTGAAGGTAAATCTCACTCCTGGTGGACGAGCTCAAAACACACGTGTCCTCTCTGAACTCTGTTATGATTCATACAGTCATATCTCGCTGTCACATGTCAGATTCTTCTAAGAAATTGAAAGACTTAGACGATTAGTTGAGTCTAAAGATGACAAGGAAATACGAGACTTTTCCTGATAACCTGACTTTCATTATTAGCTCTGGATTATTCATTCATTCCAAGTGTCTAAAAGGCCTTTGCTTCAGTCCCAACTCTTTAACCTCACACTCTGTCACTCAGGTGTTTACCCATGCCGTCATGTCCTTCTGGCCGATCATTTACCTCCAACTCATGTTTGACACCAGTTTTACACAGCTTTAGATAAGACACTGATAGCCCTGCACTGGAACAGTGTCACAGAGTACAGACTCGTGTATGTCTCCCTGTAGCCCGGAGCACTACAGTTGAGGGTGTTTGAAAAATGCTTTCCTCTCCAGTGGCCGAGGTGAAACAGTGGGAAGCGTTTGATTTGAAAATCTGATGGAAAAATGGATGACGACCATGTGATTACTCGTTTAGATAAGGGCAGATGGTGCAGGAATAGATGCCCTTGTGTTTGTTTCAGTAGCAGAAGGAATGTCCATTGATCACACATGAGGCTGGAGGAGCTCATATTTTGATAAGGCTGCGATAAAAGCACGATAAGAACAATATCTGAAATCTTTGGCTGTATTGATTTACTGCCCCGGCGATGACATTCCGCCACCTCCTTCCTTCCTAGAGCACTTCTTGGATAGAGACCCGGTGTCATTATGTGTGTTATAAAACTATGCTTTGCTCTCCATGCACTGTAATTATGTGATATTTCAGTGTGCACTAACCAGGCACTGTGCAAAACAACCGTCTCTGCAGCAGATACATACACAGACTTTTGGAAACTAATTATTTTCTATTTTTCTCTTTTACATTTGCTATTTTTGGCAATAAGGTTTACCAATTTTTTGGTCCAAATATAACATATATTTTCCAAGCATTAATGCAAACTGAGTGTTGAACGGGTGTGTATGAGAGAATACCAAAATTATAATTGTTTATATGTGGTTGTTGTTTATGTTATGAAATAACTACCGGGGTTTTGCCTCTAAACTAAGTGTTAGTGTTGTGTGTGGGAAACATGCCAAACGCAAATGTTTGTATAAAACATAATAATACTCAACATAGACCATGACAGTAAAATATTTAATATCACCAGCGTTTCTAACACCCCCTGCAGGGAGGGAGGAGCGACACACTCTGTTCATTTGTAAATGAGATTTGGAATAGAACGTTTTGGCAAAATTTAAAAACTAAAAAAAGATCAGAATAAATTTTTTCCATGCATCACAGACAATCTGAATAAATTTTTTCCATGCATCACAGACCAATGGAAAACGGGAGGAAGAGTCGGGAGTTATTCGTGGAACACAAGGGAATAAAATTTGTTCTTTGGGATTAAAACAAAACATTTAATCTGACTTTGTGGAGATCCACTCAAACTGGTTATATTGAATGGTTCAGAATATTCTAATTCTAAATATAAGGTAAGGTTATAGTCACAAACAAGAACGATACCAAAAAACAAATATTACTGTAGTAGTCCTCACAAGTCTGGTCATCTGACCAGATTTCAGCTTTTATTTTTCTCTTCTATCTGAAGCTGCTGGTTTCTATCTGACCCCTAAGACCACGCTGCGTCCATTTGAATTTTACTACCATTACAGTTATAAAAAAGCCAATGATTCAACTTTGGACCTAATTCACAGAAACTCTATCCTATTGGAATGTCGCCAAGATTGTTAGAGGGAAGTACCACAGGTCCATAATAGTAACACATTGCTGTACAATTATGATAATCATAAATTAAACAGCCCAGTAAAATTTCATAGATTGTCATGGCACACACTCTTAATTCTTTTAGCTTTTCCTTTTTTAAAGCTTTTAAATGATCATTTGCAAGTAAAATGAACGGGGAAAAAATATAAATATAAATGTAAAAAATATAAATATATAAATGTAACTCCATCGATGACAGAGAGGACTTTGGTTTCTTCGCTTCACCCTAAACACCAATTATCGTGCCTCGGTTGTGCAATCGAACAAGTGTTTATGATTGCTACGCCCTAATCTGTGACAGAATCATGTGCTCGCACACATGCTCGTCTGCCTTGACCTTTGATCTCTGGGTGGCTCTGGAACAGCAGTCACACTTTGACGCATGCACGCTACGTAGCTTCTAAAATAAATATTAACCACGAAATCACCAAAAGAAAAAAACAAATGACTGGAGGATCTGCCCGTGTTTGTTGTTCGTCTGTTGCAGAGCGTTGATGCTGCTATGGTAACGAGTGAGGACAGAAAACACAACCTGTGGTTTCACAGTTAACAGTATCTCCAGTCTGGGATGCTAACAGAAATCATCAAAACACATATGGAAGTGTGATGAAGTCATTGTTTGGTCCAAGACTGACCCCCCTGCCACCCCCCCTCCCCCCCCACATTATTTGACTGCAGTGACCGGCTCCTTGGCTGATTATAAATCACCTTGGAAACACATGGTGATGCAAAATCCATAATGTGAACATCATGCTTAGGACCATATTTAAGCATTCAGTAGGGCCGCTACAATTGCCTGTTAGCATGTATTTTGCATTTATTTACCAATTAAAAATGCATTTGGTATGGATTTGAAAGTACTATGCAAAGCTGCATTGCTCCTGTAAACAGATTATGGTCCTGGGGGACAGTGTGGTATTGAATGAATAAATAGGCCTACTATGATTTATGATAATGCATATGAGGAACCTGAGGTTCCTACCCTCAGTCCCCTAACTCCATGTGGGGATTGGGATATTAGCATATTGCTATGGTGCGTCTCTGGTTCCGAGTAAACGTGACTTTATAATCTCCTTTTAATCATCTAAAGTTACTCAGATTATTTTGTAATATCTTCATATTAGAGTGTTTCTATAGGATTGGCTTTAACTATTGAAAGGACAAACAGGAGGTTAAAATGTCACATAGTCGAAAACCACTGCAAAAACTTTCTTTGTGATCAACCTAATGTAAGAAAAACAAAAAAAACTTACTTTTTCTCTAGCTCCCCCTTTTTGTAGACAGGACAACTGCTTTTCCCCCTGAAAAACAACAACAAAGAATTTAGAATTTAGAAGAAAATATTGAAACTGAAAACTGTTGTTTTTAGTTAATAACAAAAAAAATTCGCCCACATAAAGGAAGTCCACTTCAGGTTACAGTAAGGAGGGGCTCAATAGATTCCATTTTAATTAACAAAATGATATATATATAGAGAGAGTAATTCACAGCAGCCTAATATGAAATATTCTACCTGACAACTGACTACAATTTCAGTGCACAAATAAATTATTAATATATTACTTTTTTGTCAATTATTTCGTCATTATTCAATAGGGAATTTCAGTGTGAGTCTTTGCAACCCACACAGACCACAGGAGGCGCTCTTAAAAGAAAAGAGCAACTCAAAGTTAACCTTAATAGTTCTGCGACCTCTGAGGAGGCCACATCCCCAAATTTGGGAACCACTCCTCCCATATATGACGAGCAAATTAGGATGATTTGTTGACCAGTTGTCCAAATATTTATACTTTTTTTTGTTGCTTTGACAGAAAAACCTGTCTATCTGATAAACAGGTCTTGTAAACAAGGTTCACAGGATTCTCCTCAGGTAGTCGACCAGTAGAGCAGTACATGAGAAAGTCCTCGGCCGTGGTCAGCGCTGCCTACAGTCCTACTTTAGAATTCTCTTCTTTTAAGGAATATAGAAACAGACTCACCCTCCACTCTGATCCTCCAGCTTTGGTTTACTCTTAATCAGCGTGGGCTGCGTGGCCCATGTTAAACAGTGAGTGGATGGGAGTGCTGCGTGAGTGGGAGCGAGGTGTTCGTTAAGGCCTCTTTCATTTCAGTTGACGGGCTGAACGCTCCTCGGAGCCAGAGGAGATTTGGGGCATCACTACATGTGACAGAGGAGATTACGGAGGTAATCCCGCCTGCTCACCAGGGAATCATCTAGTCTTAAACTTACTCTTATTAAGTGGTTCGCACTCGCAGTCGACGTAATTAACCATCTCTTAATTTACACCCATTTGATTTGGTTTCAGTATTCAGCACGGCAATCGGACTAAATATCTTTTATTCCGCGGCTCAGCTATGTTTCTGTCTAAGGCCCCGGCTATTATCCTTTTAGCTGTGGGTTTGCAAGACTTTAGAATTGGATGTAATGTAGTTTTGTTTTACAATAGTCCTATCCAGCATTACAGCTAATTACACCGGCTCCTGACTGAGTCTAAGGTTTTCTTTTACCCCACAGGAGCTGGTGCGCTGTTAAATATCAAGGTTTTTACCCTAATACATATTCCATGGAGGCGTTCTCTCGACGCACTTTGTTATTTTACCAAGAAAACAACAGTTTAACTTAGCAGATTCAAATTACTGGGGCCCCGTTTGAATATGAATAAAATGGTTGGAAACAATGTTTTCTATGAGGATTTTAAATCTGTCCAGCCATCCAGAACTGTTACCAGGAACAAGGCTCGGTACTAGAAAGTACTGTTCCAAACTAGCCTCCATCATGTTATCTGATGTTTATTATGGGATGCAGACACGGGTCGGATGGGACGGTTGAATGGGCCGCCGTCGGTTGATGATATACTGGTAAATGTCTGACACATGCGCTCTTTAAATAGAACCACCATTTCTGCAGTTCTTCAGTTATGGCTTCTAGTACAGTACTAACTACCTGCAGTACTCAGTACTCAGTACTCAGTACTCAGTACTCTCAACTCTGCAGCAACAGTCTGACTGTGTGGAGACAAACGATTCAGGAGGAGAGAAATTCAGAGACATTTTCTTAGAGAACATCAGATTATTACCATGTTAGCAATGGTTAACCCCCCCCCCCACCACGCCCTGAAAACACAAATGTAAAGCATTAACACAGGAACACGTTCCGTCCTCTTGGACCTTGTGGTCACAGTGAGACAGTGGTACGGGTGTTTCCTCTGCTGCTTCACGCTGGGGGAACCTTTGAAACGTAATTAGATTTTATCAGTCAGTAAAAAGAGAATGGGAAGAAAAAAAAGTCCAGGTCAACCTGTGTGAATGTCATGTGATTACAACGCTGTACTGTGATAAAGGAGAAGTTTCAGTATGAATGACCCTGTGACCTTTGGCATTTGAGGATCGTTAGATTCATTACCAGAGTCTCATTAGGGGGCGCTGCGAGTCGCCGTAAGTACACGGCCAGATGTAAAGCAGTTGAGTGACTGTGACTGTGAACATGTCACTACTGTAACACCAATAACTTAGAGTTTAGTATTACTAAACAGAAGTACTAGTCAACAGTTATTATGTATCATTGTTTAGTTCTGTTTTCACCAACGAGTGGCCCGCGGGCCAAATCTGGTTCAAAGAACAGATGTCATGTGGTCCCAACTATTAACCCAGACACCATAACTGAGACTGTAGTTACATTCCATTAGACAAAAATGTGATTTCTATTTCATTTTATCTGGCCCCAGGGTGTCCATTCAGAACAAATTCTGTCCCTCTGGTGGATAGAGTCAGTGACCGCAGGTCTAGATTTGCCTAAATCTAGAGAACTGCCTGAATTTCCTTTCTAAAGTGTTCAGATGTCATTACTAAATGTTTGTATTTTATTAAACTTATCAAACTATACTAAATATAAAATAAATAATAATAAAATATTATGTATAAAAGAGTCTGTGGATCTTTGGTCTGGTGTTGACAGGAATAATATCTCTCAGACTGGGCCGCCCTGCTGCCCCTGTGTGATTAAATCTGCTGCGGTGCAGTAGTGTGACAGCCAGCTACACAACAGAACCACAGGTGCTTCCTGCCGCCTCCAAACCTCTGACACTGTATCTAAGTCTATGTTCCACAGCACACGTTCTTCCTCATTTACATTTCTCATAAGAACACGGACGCAACAGAAATCTCAAAGACATAATTGTCACTTTTTCCAATTATGCTCCGCTATATACGGATAGCAATATTAGTGGATTAATACCAGTTCAATCGCTCTGTAAGTGATATGGATTGTCTACACAGAAAAATGAATGTTTCCCGGCTTAAATGATTGTAAATTGGAGATGAGACGAGCTGCTGCTTGTTTCAGTCCAGACTACAACAAATAACTGAATGAGGAATTTTATGGAGTAATAACCATATTCTCTGAAATCAATAGCAGGAGAGAGAGCAGCCAACAATGCAGGCTAAGTGAAGGAAATGAAATCAGACACGGCAAGAGAAGACGTAAGTAAATAAGGTGATTTGTATTGAAGAGTAGGCTTTTCATTGGCCCAGAGTTTCTAATATTAGCTCCGTTTGATCAAATTCTCAACCATAAATAAAAAAAATCTGTATTTGCACTATTTTAAGTGATCAATAAAAACAAGATGTAAATGAATAACGTGCATTTCTTGCAGCCTGATGATGCATCAGCTCTGATGTCCAGATGTGCCTTCATCACGCTGCTCCCTTTTATTTCCTTTAAGTTTCACTCATTACTTAAATTTCTCCACATTGTTCATCAACGTCATTGCCCCCTTTTTCACTTCTTAATTAAAACACACCCCTCCCCACCCCACTTTTCCACCCTAGTTCTGAGACCCCTGTGCAGCAGGATTATGGGATTACAGCAGCGGGGTCCGTGCCTGTGAAAGCCCTCCGTAGCGAACGGCGTGCAGATCAGAGCTCTGTGGCACAAAGAAATTCCAGGTAGAATTCTTCAGACGGACTCACAGGGCTGTGGCCTTTGTTAGCGGCACAGCGGGTCTCCGCCGGCACCCGACTGCATGTTTCCATACTCGACTGCAGCGAGAGAACGCAAATATGATTATCCACGTATTCAGTGAATTGGAATTCGATTAAGTCAGAATTGTAAAAAAAAACACACACCCT
>NC_024311.1:13984458-13994577 GCF_000523025.1 Cynoglossus semilaevis | reverse complement strand
TGGCAGAATTAATAAGACTATTACCTCAACAATTACCGCTCTGAGCAGCCACCAGCATTCATCTGGGTGGAAATCCGACGCCACTAATTAAAACCTCTGCCATCACTTTGCCATGAGAGTGATTGTCTCTGAAGATCCACTCCCCGTCGGATTACAGAGGGAATTTTATGACTTGGAAAACTGAAAGCAATTATTTTAACAAGCATAAAGCATTTTCTATTGAGCAGCAGCGGTCCCGGCTGATCTAATATTAGTGCTCGTACCACGAGCAGAAAAATAAAGAGTGAAGCCGACGGCGGGAGAAAATGAGGCTCCTTCCTCAAAAAGCCCGTAAACCAGGGAGGTGTCGGCCCCCCCGCTGCTGCGCTCTGTGTGGTCACAGACTTTCTGGCCATGGCCCATGTAACAGCCATTTTTACAGGAGGCACAGGCGCACACACACACACTCTCATACACACTCATTCTAACCTGACAGTGAGAAAGAGAACACATTGAGATTCTACTGCTTTTGTCTTAAAAACCTGTTTCTAACACCTGTGTTCTCTATGAAGGACCAAGTCAATATGTAGCAGCAATCTTTTTTTCTGTGGACCCATTTTAAGTCACAAACCTTTGCGACCCAAGTCAATAGATATTATTCATAAACTCCTGGAAAACATGATGCAAGACAACCCAAAAAAAAAAAAAAGAAAATCTCTTGCGACCCACCTAAGGGTCGTGACCCAGCCTTTGGGAAACAATGGTTCAGAGCTTCGTAAAACTCTAGTTCAAAACTCCCTGGTTTATTTAATGGTTTAGAGCTTCGTAAAGCTCTAGTTCAAAACTCCCTGGTTTATTTCTAACCTCAAACTAACGCCGACTTACTACAGTATGTTGAGTATTACTGCAGTATTTGGCACTTGGTAATGAGGCTAATATTGTAATTTAAGGCTAGCTTCACACTGCACGTGTTGTTACTCAATCGACATTTATTTTTCAAAGGTCAGATTTAAAAAAAAAAAAAAGCGTTCTTCACTTTTAGTTTAAATCCGACCGCCATCAGACTCCAGTGTGAGGCACTGTGTTCATACATGTAAACACACCTGTTAGCATGTGTGTGTTCATTAGGACATTGTTGTATAAAAACATCTGTCAGTTATCATTATCCTCTGCGTCCTAAAGTATTTGTCAACTTAAAGGCATTTACTATGTTGTATATTGTAAGTATTAGTTGTACATGCTTTGTCTGAAAGTCATTTTTCTCCTGTTAAATATACGAGTGTTTGAGTGTGAGTGCAGTAATTACCCCGGCGTTAACAGCCAACGCCATAAATCCCTGCTGCAATTAAATATGTTTTGACACGAGGTATATCTCTTAAGTTATCATTACTGATGTGCAAATTAAAGATATACCTCTGACACGCACCCCCCAATTAGTCACTTTGTACTGTTAATTAAGCAGCATTAATCTTGTGTGTGTGTGTGTTAGAAGCTGTGAGCTGAAACTGACAGCACCACAGGATGAAATGAAATGAAGGGGAGGGTACGGGGGAGGGGTGAGGGGGTGAGGGGTGCTGGAATGTGTGTGTTGGTTATGGTCATACTGTCTGTTGTGTCACGCTTCAGTTCACACAGACAAAGAGATGGTGAGAACTCTTCTCCACAGGTTAATAACGCCGCTCGTTTCCACTCATACAGATGGCGCTCTGCGACGATAATGATCCGCGTGATCGTCATCATCGGCTTTGAAATTAAATTCACAGGATGACTAACCGTGTTATTTCTGTCAAGCTAGCAGATTATATTTAGTGGCTGATTATGTCACATCAGCATCTGTCAGACTAATGACTTCATTATTAATTATTATTAATTACATGTAAAACGACAGCGAACCACTGGGTGTTTACTGGCCGTGACCCACCACTTCCTGTGACCTGTGGCTCCACGCCCTGACCCCTTTCACTTATTAAGTGTGACTTCTCGCACACACACGGCCGCGAGATCCAGTCTGTGCACATTCAGGGCCCCGCACCACCGACAACTGTGCAGAAACAAAGATGGATATCTGTAAATAAGTGTAAATAAACCAACAAATAAAACATCAATTATCAATATGTTTCCAGAACTGTTGTTAAATCTTCTGCTTTTTTCAAACATTAGACCCTCAATGAGCGAACAATTTTTTTTTCTGAGAACAAAACAGAAACCTGAGCGAACAGTTCAGTTTTTTTTTCTGAGAACAAAACAGAAACAAAAGATAAAAAAATAAGATTTTAATTATGTCAGAATTTAACTGAATGAAAGGAAAATGTAAAAGAAAAGCAAAAGCTGTTCGAATTTAGTTGAAGAATAAACTGAAACTAGGATAACAATGAGTGGAGACTGAAATTATTAGAAATCAACAAACATGCAATGATGCCTAAAGGTTAGCCGAGAAGAGCTAATCCAACAGATAACTTCATGTTTCAATAATTTTGGGTGTTTTATAACATAAATTATATAAGATAAACACTAAAAGTAAAATATATAAACACAAAATAAGTCACAAAACTTCACGACCCAAGTCAATAGACATTATTAGTAAACTCCAGGGAAACATGATGTGAGACGACCCCCAAAAAATCTCTTGTGACCCACCTGAGGGTAAATCGCACTGGAAACGTTTTCCAAACGATTGGTCAACGAAAGGAAAAACCAGCATTATTTCATTTAAAGAGAGAATAATTTAGAGAATAATTTTATTTCCAGTATGTTTCACAATATCTGCCTGAATGTCAAAATTCACCACAAATGTAAATGTTCTTCTAGCAGTCTATCAGTTTATGCGTTGGAACAGTGCTATCACACTGCTGTTAAAAGTAATATTTTATAACCTTTGCCTGCTGCCTATCAGGATTATTCCAGGGAAAACAGATACAGAGTGAATTCTGGTCCGTGCATGTAAAAGCTGTTTATCTGACTCTGTTTTCACTTTCCAGCACATCTGGCTCTTAAATTACAGCTGCTGAAAACAAGGAGAAATTTACAGTGATCTTGACAGGGTTTCAGACCGGGCACGGCGCCCAGTCCCCTGCCTCACACAGCCTTGGAGCCCTTCGCACACATGGGGGCCATTATTTGTAAAGTAGCTGTGGTGGCACCAGGGAATGATTTGAAAGGAGTGTGCGTGTGGGTGTTGCTGTACGTGCGTATGTGTGCAGGAACGCGCAGCCCCAGTGTGTTTGCCCTCAGTTATCACATCCACACATCTACAGCAAGTGGCGGCGAGAGAGCGAGCTGAGGCAGCGATATGTGGATAATGTTGTGCTGTTTAAACCCCGGAAAACCCTTCCACCTACTTCACTCTCCTTGAAAAACGGATTATCTTTTCAAGTGTTGTACGGCACTTGAGTGAAATGTTCTCACACCGACTGGAAACTCAACCATAAAGGGCAACTTAGTCTGTTTGGATAACAGCGAGAGATTTGAAGGTTAGCACGCGATGCTAGAACACGTTTGAAAAAAAAAAAAAAAAAACACGTTCACCTAAGAGTTTTAACATGAAAAGAAAATTACAAAAAGAAGAAGAAGAAAAAAAAAATGGTGTAGGACATTATTAAGTAACGGGAGATAATATCGCTGGCATAAAGCCCCCCCGCTAAAGCCTCTGGTTGGTCATGGCTCTGGGCTGTAGACGGACCGTCTCCTCACAGCACTGGGTGAATTAGGCTGTGGTTCCTGAGAGAACCTCAGCCAGCCTCAGCAATGTGCTAAACCCAGACGTGACTTATGACAACCCACCAGAGACTTGGCCTCTGGACCCAGAACTTACACCACAGAGCGGAAAAGGCAAACGAAACTTTATAAAAAAAAAAAAAAAAGCAACACACACACACGGTAGAACTCATGACATACGTAGTGTTAGCGTAAGCTTTATATATTTGTTTTCACCTCTCAGTTCTCCAGACTGTGGAGAAGTGTGTGGTCAAGGTTTGTCAAGAGGCACAGTGGTGACCACTGGCCGTCCAGCTCTGTTCAAACTGGTGGTGAGATGGTCAGTACCAAACCACAGGGCAGCGATGTTCTCCTGAGGTCTCGTGACCACAGCTCTGAAGGATACTCCCAAGTGGGACAGCCATGAAGAACAGCGGCTGGATCTGCTCTGAGAACATGATCTTATTTTAATATAATGTTGGCCTTTCCAAATTTCCCCAAATAAAAGCTTTATTTTCACTAAATCCTTGAAAGGAAAATAATGGGTTTTTCAAGAAAGACCGAAGAATGGAACGCGCCAAGGTCATCTCCTCGTACATGTTAATTTGAGAAAACACTCCGGAGCAGATGTACTAATATGTTAGCACCCACTTTAGACATTATTCTATTGCAGCGTAAAAAAAAAAAACTTGGCTGATACACCAAAGGACCACACAGAGTTAAAACCACAAACTGACTGCTGCTGAAGCGCGTACAGTCGCATGAGGATCTGCGTCGAGCACAACCAACCGCTGCACAGATGTGTCGTATGAAGAGGAACGTAAAAAGACTACTGTATGTATCGCAGTAAAAAATGTCACGCTGTTGAAGGTCCACTCTGTACCAGTGGGTTCAATCTTGGTAGTACGTCTGCCGAGAATGAAGGACGACATCTTTCCTAAAGCAACGCTCACTTTTATTGGCACACGTGTCGAGGCTACGGTCATCTTTTCCATGTCTGCGTTTTCACTGTGTTCTGCCCAGGACCACACACACTAATGTGTACAGTACACTTTTCCTGCCCAGCACTTCCTAATCCATGTGGGCCTTACACCGTGCATACCACAGAACATCAACAGTCGGATCAGAAATATGAAGTACACTACAGTAACCCTTATATTTATCACTGTGTACACTCAAAGTACATGGTCACATATAAACACAATATAATATTTCCTTTGCATTAAAACCAGTACTTCTAAAATAGTAGAGGGGGGCGGGGGGACCACTGCATTAAACCAATCACTAAGACATGAGTGCTCTGAGGAGTCTGAGGAACCACACTGCATCCAGGGTGGGATTTGAACCTGTGATTGTAGCAAGGACTGATCCTCTTACCACTAGGCCAAAGGCTGTCCAACAGTGCACAGACCCACCTGTTGGACACCACACCAAAGGCTATCGGAGCCCAATATATCTGGCACGAAGATCCCTTCTAAATAAACACATTTACGTTCTATTTGAAGACTTTTTGTTTCCTCGTGGCCAAGGAGCCTCTGACAGAACTTGGACTTCAGTGGAAACTTCATTTATACCTATTTCAACTGTTTGGACCAAACCAACAGAGAAAATGTCCACCAACCCTCTAAGGTCCTGTGATCGCAGCCAGGTGTTGACGTGACATTAACATCTTCACTGGCCATCGTCCAGTGGAAAACCACATCACAACGTCGCAGAAGGTCGTGTCTGTTATGAAACAGTCTTGAAAAGAGACATGCACGAGAACTAGCCAAACACACCACAAATACATCCAGTTTGGTGTCAGTTTAAGTAAAGTTTTACGCAAAACAGACACTCTGGAAACTTTGTCAATTTCAGGCTAGCGGTGAAACATGGACACACACAGTTGGTCGATTCACCTTTGCTCACACTGTCACAGATGGAGTTTGTTGCTAAAGTTCAAATTTTGAAAGACACTGACAAGTTTCCAGCCACAACGGTTCTCCTCAATGTACCTGGTGTATCTATCAGTACTACATTCAAAATCTGCCCATCAACCCCTTTTTAGCGTACACTGAACCTTTAAAACAAGTGTAATGTAGGCAGGGCATTTAATTGCGTACTTGGGGTAGAAAAGTTGCCGACACACGGGTTTGGTAATCACTGCATTTTCACTTTTTTTGTGCGGGGGGTGGTGCATCCAGATGATAAATAAACAGAGTCTCACTTAATTGGGCTTTTATAGCATCAGGCTGGAATTACGGTTAGAGGACGTGATGTGCGCTGATTACACAAATAGCTGCTGGCTTGGTACTTTCAACATGATATGTAGAGGCAGCGTTAGTTTTCTGCAAATGGGCAAAGACAGTAATCTACACTAGCAAACATGCATCTTTGCCTCAGTACTTGAACTTATACTGCACACACAGGCCTAGTACTACAGTGGAACTGAGACCATCACACAGCATCGGTGCAGCCGTCAGGCCGCTCTGCACACGCTCTACAGCCTGGAGTTCTGATCGCTCAGACGACCACTGTGAATGAAAGTGATAACTGTTAGCGGCTCCTCGTATGTCGGGAGTGTGTGTATCAAGCCGTGGTGCTTGTCATAGAATATGTTTCGTGCTTCTCGTTTGAGATGCCGTGACCTGTGGGTGTGTTTGATTTTGCCTCAAAAGTCCAAAGTCAGGGATTTCCAATTTTTTTTTTACAAGGGTAAGTACAGCGAAATAAAATCATTCAAAAGTACCTGAGAGTAAAGTACATGTACATGAAGTACTAAGGTCCTGCATTTGAACAAATGTAGGTATTATGTTACTAAAATGTACTTTTATCTTTTTAATTTAGTTTTCCTTAATTTATTAAAAAAAATAATTAATGGTGGGGGTATCTAAAATTCAATTAAAATAAGGAAGTTATTAAAAATATAAAAATGAAACAAAACAAAAAAAATCTGCATGTAATTTAAGGAAACAACTGAACTTGCCAAAGTGCTAATTAGCTCTGGAAAATAACAAAAATTAAACAAAAAATAAATGGAAATTAGTGACATTTGGCTAAGGGTTCAGGCAAAAATATAATTTTTTTTCAAATGCCCTTAAAACCAAAGCAAACTTTTGATAATAATTCCACCAAAAGAAGGAGAAAAAACAATTTAAGAAACAGGCTGCATTCACGTGCCATCAATTGGACCGTGGTCCTTGTGTTTGACATACTTGATTAGCTGCATTCACAGACCATCAATTGGTCCTTGTGTTTGACATACTTGATTAGAGAGTAGACGCTCCTGGTGTTCGTATCTAACCTAGAGATACTGCCTTCAAAAAAGTTTCAATTTCACAATCTAAACTTTCTTCATCATCAAAAGAAGGAAAAAGAAAAAAAAAATCATTAAAGATGAATTGTTTTTTTTGGTACATCTTCATTCATACATCTCCAGCACCAAGTTAGATTTGGCTCGTCGTGAAAATCGTCACCATCATGGGTGAGATTTATGGTTTAATTTGCAGCCAGCAATCATTTATTGATCTGAAAAGCTTATTAGCCATGTCTTCCTTATGCAGTGTCAACAACATGTATTTGTCATCGCTCACATGAGCAGCAATTCCCTTTGAGAAATCCATGGCTCTGTCAGTTACACTGTGGGGAGTTAAAGAATGTCCTGCTACGACACACAGCCGTCTCTCTCTCTCTCTCTCTCTCTCTCTCTCTCTCTCTCTCTCTCTCTCTCTCTCTCTCTCTCTCTCTCTTTGTACAACTCATATATATTGACACTTGCTCACAAGGTTTCGCAATCTGTCGAGAGCAACAGTGGTTTGATGACTATTTTGCTGACAAGTAAAATTACAAATGTCCAAGGTGGGCCACGAGGAGCCGTCATTTGTCCAGAGTCGTGTGCCATCTTTTTAAAAAGTGCACTCCGTGTAACTGAAAAGTTGGATAAATCCTTACAGAAACTCCAGTCTGTGATAAATCAAACACCAATTGTCTCATGCATACTCACTGCTGCCTTTGAAGCCTAACAAGTTCTGTTCAAATCCCCTGCCCTGAAGTCTCTGAGAGCGCCGTTACCTCCTCAACTTTTTGAGGGAAAACTGAGCTGGAGCTAAATGAGGGATTTTAGTTGAATATTTATAAGAAAAGTTGGCGAGTACTTTAAATTAGAAGTTGACAAATTGACATTTCTTAGTCATAATCCCGACTGAGAAATGCCAAAATGGATTGACATCCCTTCAGAGTTAGAAATTTTAATTCGATGTCAATAGTTTTTTGGAGTTGGCCTATATCTGTCAGTACTGCACCCAGCTATGGAACTGGAACCCTAAAAATAAGGACTGAATGGGAGAATACACACTGACCAGACAATGTGAACGGAGACATCAGATCAAGAAGCTTTGACCTCCCTCTGTGGCTCCAACCAAACTGGCCTGGGTCGTTCTACTCAACACTTCCCTAAGATTGTCCCCCATTCCATTTAAATTAGTCTTGTAGTACAACAACCCCCCCCGCCCCCCATTAGCCCACCCTACTTTCACTTGTATAATATTTAATATCCAAGTGTCTTAATGTGCGATATCTATACTACACAAAATCACACCATTTCTCCTTTGACTTGACTTGTATTGTTCCTTAGCATAATATGGCACAGGATTTCTGTTTCTCATTTCTCACTGCCTTTTCTGAAGTATCAACCTGGCTCCAGGGCGAGGCCCACAGACGAATTCTGTGTCTGGTTCTGTGCATGGATAAAAACCTTGAATTGTCTTTGGTTCTCCACAATTCCACTGCTCAGGCCAAGTATAGACAGAACAATATATACAGTAAATGTAAATGATACTTTACAACACAATCCTTTCAGAATCCAAAAATAGTTACATCAAGGGCAACTTCTTCAGTCCTGAAGAACTAAAGAAGTTGAAGGAGAGGTGAAACGTCTTCATAAACCTACTCCGTCCTGATCCCTTCGATGTAACTATTTTTGAATAAGATGACCTGGATGACTGAGAACTTGAACAGACAATCCTTTCAGAAATTATTAGGAATGTCAACCTGGAGTATCTGCCGATACCGATATCTTTCCGATACTTTCTTTTCTCCACCAGCATGTCACAGGCTACCGTTGCTGAGATGATAGTGTCGCTGTTGTATGTCACACTGAGATCATTTCAGACGGGCTACAATTGTTTATTCTGATGTTCGATTCTGAATGAATATCAAACCGATCCCGATCCTGAGTGTCAGATCAAGCCGTCCCTAGAGATGATGTGACCACAGGACCAGAGACCTGATACAGAATGACCTCTGTGTAACCCTGAGTTTATTTATGGTTTTTGACTTGACTAGTGCAAAGTTACACATAAATGAAGTTGGTTATAAATTAAGGTGTAAAACATTTTTTTTATAGGTTAATCTATTTGTTGAATTGCGGAACGTTGGTTGATTGGTTCCAAGCTGTCAGAAACTCAATCTTGCTTTTGGATTAGATTTCAAAATAGCCATTTATACCTGATCATTTATACTGCTTCAGACCAACACTTTTATTGGCCATCATCAGTCTTGCTTAAAGGAACCATGCATTAGTGTTGGGGGTTGCCGTGGGGAAATTGTCCTAGTTTGATAATGAGGCCTGCAAGAGATAGGCTGGTGGTGGTGGGTGGGCTCGGGGAGAGGGACTCGGTAATTAAACTGTACAGGTGATTCATTCAACGGGAAAGCAGTGCATGGGAATGTGACAAGCAGTGAAGACGGAGCTTAATTGCAAATGTTGGCGAGAGCTGAAATGAATTGTTCTTACTGGGGTGTCTGTCTTTGCGGAGGCCTTGCTGTGAGGATGAGTCTATCTATAAGACCTCACTGCTTTTACTTTACGAGCGCTGTCCTGTGACAACAGAATAAATCAACGTGATTCATCCTGCGGTCTTGAAGTCAACCAGTCACACGCGACTTTCTGTCTGAACACTGGCTCCTGTTGTTGAATTTTAAAATGAAACAAAGGAAACGATAAGAGTATCGTGACATTTATTAGAACGAAAAAAACCTGGTGATGACCTCATAAAACATAATGGCTGAATAAAGTCATCCTCACAATCATTACTGGACAATAACGTTTACAACCCTCGTTATATTTTAACTTGGCCACATGGCTGTTGCTGGAAAATATTAACACCTAGAAAGAAGAAGAAGAAGAAGGTTGTTGGTTTGAATCCATCTTTACTGTAGATTTTGAACGGTGCACAGACATGTGGACCAGTGGGTTTTAATCAAATGGTTCATGAATATCTGTCTGATATAATAACAAACTTTATAATCAAATGAATTCTAAGGTAAAATACCAATGTGGAATGAACGAGTGTCATTTTTAGTCATCTGTCTGTCAGTGTAAAGGTGAATGAACGTCACCTGCAGCCGACTGACGTCCCCAGTGAACTGTGCCCCTCAATTAATGGCAAATAAAACAGGCTCTGTTGA
>NC_024311.1:13968609-13984417 GCF_000523025.1 Cynoglossus semilaevis | reverse complement strand
TTTATAAAATCTGTAGCTGAGAACCATAAACGCAGCAGTGACAGCAGTAACCACCCTGTGGTATTTTCTCCACGTCACAATGACAGAGACAGTTCTCCACCTTAAAGTAATAAAACTCAGTTCATTTTACCTGCTCTCTCTGTACAACCTGTAGGTAAACGAAAGAACGCGGGTGGAAGGGTGAGGAGTGGAGAAGGTCAGTGGAGATAACTACGTACAAACCAACAAAATCTTTATGGATGGAATGGAGTTGGGAGGAATTTAGTCAATGTGATGATGTGTCACAAACAAAATAAAATAAAAAGCCTGGATGTAGAGACACAGGAGACTGAGCTGAAGGGGAGAAGAAGACCAGACTGACATTCACAGAGAGGTTGAGACATAACTGTTGGACAAACAATGTTTGAAAAAAAAAGGATGCAACTGAAACAGATGATACATTTTTGCGACATTTGCAAGGATTAAAGAAAACTTTCTGTTTTTAAAACGATAAAAATGTTTGTTTTTCAGTTTCATTTCAACATTTGCAAAGATTAATGAAAACTTTTCTGTTTTCACAGACAAAAATGTTTGTTTTTCAGTTTCATTTCAGTGTCTGAAAAAAAAAAAACACTTTGTACTTTGTGTTGCAAACGATGACTATAACGATACTTGAAACCAGGTGATTAAACCATAACATCTTGGAGATAAAAGAATTGGAAATGCTTAACGTCCGAGGACTTAATCATGAAGCTCCATATGAAGTGAGGGATTCATTAAGTTTTTAATCCCTCACCAAACAGATTATACAATGAAGCCAGACCATAATCTGGGGAAATTACTCTTTATTACCAGCGTTTGGGCAGAGTGGATCCACAGGGGTGTTCCTGGTCCAACACTGCTGTAACCTTGGGCAGAAATCCAACCCCTCCATCCACAATAACTGCACTTACTAGGAAATAAGACGGGTGTATTTGTTTCAGAGATGAGATGAACACTACACTCCCACAAGTAGTGTGTTCTGGAGTTTGACAGTCAGTGAACGTGAAGCAGTGGATTGAAAAATAATTTTCAATTTCAAATTCCTGTGCCATTTCAGATTTTTCTTCAGCCACAAAAACCATAATCATAAACCCTTATTCCCATTACTTTGGTTCACGTTCAAACTGTAACACCACCCTCTCAACTGGAGCGCTTTTTATATCACTGCTTAATCTGAAAAAAAAAATCTCTCAACCCAAACTGAATTTATGTGATTACACATAAAACATTTGAAAGTGGCTGAATTTATTCTGGACAGCAAAGTAAGTACCACTTTCCTTTCAAGAAAAAAAAAAGCCTTTTTGCTTTTTGTCTGTGAATAATTAATTCCAGAAGCTGAAGAAAAAAAAATGTAGCTATTCATGACCTTGATAGTGGGCACATTAAAGAGGGGGGCAATTGCTAAACGTGAAATTATATGCGACTAGAAAGGCGTAGCTACATCACTGGAGTCACCCCAGAGTAAACAACTGAGTTCAGCAAGAAGAGGAGGGATTACCATATCTCCACTTAACTTATTTTATCCTGTGAGAATCATCAATATTTAAGGCTAAGCAGAGGGAGAAAGTGCTGAGGTGGGCTTTTAGCAGCAGGGTGAACCACTGTGTTTAAGGAGAGAGATAAATGAGAGATCTCCCTGGAATCTACAAAGAGAGTAAATATAGTCTTTTTATCTTTTCAACATACACGCTCTGTTCATTTGGAAGTGGTTGAACACATTTTGATGTCACAACCATCGCCGTTCCCATCCGCCCTCGGAGCTCAATTGCTCGCAATGGTTTACTCGTGTGTCAGTTTGCCGCCCGTTGTTTAACCATGCAGAAACAAACAGGCAAATATTGACTGTACGCAGTACTTTACACACATTTGCATTCCCGCTAATGTTTCTACTTAATCACGCCTGTATCCTGCACCTCGTTGCAGTTTTGACATTAAATGGTAGTAATTCCTACTGAGGGGTGACCCGGACCTGTTTGCCTGCAGGGGGCTACAAGTGAATTTGCTGGGGGTCTTTGTCACATAAATGGTCACAGAAAACAAAAAAACTATTTTATACCCGATCAGTCACACGTCTATGGTGAAAACTGATTTGATTAAAATATTCCTGCTTGAATTATGATCTCAGGTCCATCAAAACTACGGATGTGTGAAGCTTTGCCAGGTACCATCAAAAATAATCCTAGTTTATACACCATGTGTAAATTAAGTCTAAGCAAATCCAGGCCAGAAAGATACCAGTCGATACCGGCGGGTGGATAGGGCGCAATAGTTCCAGTGCCACATTACAACGATTTGTTTATTAATCTATGGACATGGTGTTACACAGGACAAGGAACTCTTTGTTTACTGGAAACAGGAGACAGTGTTTTTAGTTGAAGTGTTATATTGGTGTAAAAGCTCTGCTCACTTTCTGTTCAGATGACTTGGTTAAATATACAGACATTTTAATTTTATCTAAGCATTATTATTATTATTATTTCTATTTGTTTTATACTAGTTAAACTAGTTTACAACCATAATTAAAACAAAGTTGTTGTCTATTGGTACTGTATGACAACATACAGTACAGAACAGTATCCTGTCATTATAGAACGACAACAATCAGAGCCTCATTTTGGGAGAGTGTGTTGGTTTGTGTTTGGATCATTTCATTGCTGTCCGCAGGCCACATGTTTAATTCTGCCAAAAAATAAATAAATTGAAAACAGGCTTTGACCAGAGAGACACAGCTTCCTGTTTGTTATATAATGTCAGAAGTCGTGCTAATTATTTTACTATAATTCTGTGTATTGTGTCAAATCGAGATCCTGTGTGAATCTGTGTGCCTTCAGGCAGGTGAACACATGTCAGTTTTGGCGGATAAAGCACAGGAGGGAATCTCCAGCTACTTCCTTGCATCTCAGTCCAACATCCAGCTGATATTAATTATCAATATTACACCGGCTGCCATTAAAACCTTTAAGAGGCTGTGATTAAACCTGGAAACAAAGGAGATCCTTCATGAAGCAGGGCCACGCGGAGTTTTAAACCGGGCTTTTAAAGGATTTATTTAATGATATAAAATTCACCCTGGCGTGTGAGGCTGTGGGAGGGGGACAGCCTAAGGAGAAGAGCTTCTGTACTGTGGTCTTCTTCCAGCTGTTAGGACCTAAACCACAACATAACCAAGGTTGCTGTAAATTGCACCTTTAAAAGGAGCCTGATGTTGAACGTCTTAATGACTAAAACAATCTTTTCATGCTACACTTTGGTTCAAACATCTATTAATTTATGGCACAATCTAAACTTTCTCTCTCTTTGCGATTTTTTCTCGGAGGTTCGTTGTCAATATGCAGGGTGAACAAAAGCGCGGTGCCACTGTTTAACAGGAAACATCATGGACCTGTGTTCTGTGTGGGTGGCACCTCAGTGGACAGCCCTCTCACCTTGCAGCTACACGATGCTAAGTTCAAACCTGTGGTCCAGATGGAGTCATTCTGTGTGTGTTCTCCGCTGTTTCTGAACAGTAATCGCACTTCCTGTCTCAATCCTAAAACTTACGAGTCATTTACTCTGCAACAAAACTAATTGTTGCTGTTTCATCTCAGAAGGTTCATTTTTATGGACAAAATCACACAACGGAAGTCGATAAACAGTGTGTATGTTTACAGAAAATACAGGAAAGGCAGCTCTAAACCTTCACATGTGACGGCTTCCTTTACACTTTGAACAAATTTAAGCCACTTTGTTTGAAATAAATCCCGGTCAAGCTGGGATTGGCCCAGTGTCGGTGCAGTATGTAAGACTGTGGCAGCAGTGTGGGCTGGAAAATAGGACCCTAATGGGTTCACATGCTAAATGTGGGACCAATGCAAATGGACAACTGACAACTGTTTCTGTCCCAGACAATTTGTCTTGTTACAGCACATGGAGACCACATTAACCAATAAGAGTCCAATATACGAAGATATGAAGATATAAGATGAAAAGATGCCGTTTTACACAAGGAGTCTGGAATAAAGTCCAATCGTGGCTAATGGATCTGGTCTTCAGCGTCAAATGTTCTATACAATAACATGGTATAATTCTTTGCACAGAACAACATAATTTCTAGATTGTCTTGTTTGTTTAATTAAACTCTACTTGTAAATCAAATTTTAAGCAAATCTGTTGCAGATACTTTTGCACAGATTTAGGTCAAACATTAGCATTAAAAAGTTCCAATGGTACATTTTGGGTTCCAGCGGCGTTTTAAAATTCTTAGTTTTTGAAATCTTGTGTTAAACCACATTTATGCCAAGATATTCTTTTATGTTCCTGAGACTAGGATTTTCTCTTTATCTCCAGCTGGTATTACCGTGTATTGTAATGTTCTCAGGAGTGGAGACCAGGGCTGGAATGGACACAGTGAGTAGGAGGCCTCTTCTGGCATCATGTCCTCTGAATGCAGCCCTGACAGGCTACGCACAATGATGAGGAATCTAGCATGCGGTTAAAATAACGAAAGCAAAGCCACAAACAACGCCCCCTGTTCCTCATTCATCCACTTCCAGCTCCCCTTATTGTTTTCCCATTATACTTCTTTCTCTCTGGCCTAACATATGTCCCTTCCTTCCTCTACCTCTCTTCTCTTTCAGTGTCTCCTTCCTCTGAAACACCCCCTGAAAACCCTGGGGGCTCTGGGTAATCTGAACATCATCATCATGGGCCTTATGAGGATTAGATGAAAGATGAGCTTTAGAGAAAACATCAACGACAGAGCTGTCTGTTATTGTAACGTGGAAACACTGGCCTTACTGAAGCTTCTGGAGTGAACGCCGGCATTAAATGCTAAATAGCTTTAGAAAGAACTGCATGTTTTTTTTTTGTTTATTCGCATAAAGCAGGTCGGCTTTCCCCAGATGACCCTTATTCTGTCAAGAGCGAGGGGAAAAACATTTCCAAAAAGTAGGTTAAATTAAGGTTAGGTCTATAAGTGTAGCTGTTTCCTTTAATGAATTTAAAAGGTGCTCCGTCTTACCCACCTTAGTCTGAGGGTGGGGGGTTTGGGGTGGAGGGGTGTATATTCACCGGCACCTCAGGGAGTCTAGGACTAACCTAACAGACACCGGGCCCCAAAAAACGACTCTATTGAGGTCTTTTATGGGCCTGGTTGGTGTAGGCTAAGGTAGGTGGTCCGTAGGTGGGTCAGAAAAAGTGCAGACAGACCTTCAAGAAGAATCTGGAGAAATAAAGGTCAGGACCATTCATCAAGTTTCAGTTGGCAGAGCCTTAACCAATAGGGCTTTGCAGATAAGATGCTTGATCAAGAAGATTTTGGGGAATACGAGTGATTTGCTCACAGCAGCAGCCACATGGGTGAGCTGGGTGTTATTTCGGGATTGGGGTGCAATCTTAGAGGAGCACCGAACACAGCCGTATGAGCTAGTGCAGGAGAAAAGGAAGAGAAAAAAAAAAACATTTTGTGGAAAAAATGGCAGCAGTTTTTACACTTCCCCCATCGCTCACATGTTCTCGACTTGGACGACAGTTAAAGGGTCAGGATTTGATCTGTTACAAAGTTTTGTAAATTCATGAGATTTATCTGTTTAATTAATTAGTCTGAATGGGTACAAAATTAATAGAAGGAAAAATGTTTCAATTTTTTTTAAAACCACTTCCTATTCCATTCCTTCAGCGTCATTCCGTACCACTGATATGTTCTCATTAGAACCTTTTCCTTCGCAGCTAACATGTACGGAAAAAGTTACATCACGGGTTTTATGTTCCATAAATGTGTTTGAGCTCTGAAAGACAATTTTGGTCAGTGTTTTTATGGCTTCCTCTTGTCTTAACAATCTCTATGAGACACTGGGCTGGCCTCCATGCCAGACGTTGCACTGTCCTCCAGACAGCGGCTTGCTCATC
The DNA here is from genome assembly GCF_000523025.1 of Cynoglossus semilaevis. NCBI lineage: Eukaryota > Metazoa > Chordata > Actinopteri > Pleuronectiformes > Cynoglossidae > Cynoglossus > Cynoglossus semilaevis. Next base: position 13,978,510 of record NC_024311.1, on the reverse strand, counting down.
CGTCAACCTTCTGTTCCACATTTCCTGTATTTTTTTTTTCCTCCGTGCGTCTTTTTAAGTATTTTTATTTCCTCCCAAGTCTTCTCAAATGTCGCTTACCTCTTCGTTTCTTTCCATTAATTGCATGACTTCCAGTGCTGGTACTGTCCTTGAGGGAGGTTCTGCCATTAATAGCCAGCTTTGGAGGTTGGCTCTTTTGCACAGCACCGCATCCCATTTGGCCCAGCTCTGGTGGAAAAGCCGAGTGGCAACCACATAATGACCAGTGTCTAAGGGCTTGGCTAATTCCTCATGTTCAAACAGGCGACTGACTACTGGGCCCAGACTAGAGCTAATGTAAGGTTTGTCAGTGCCCTCCAGGGGTCATAAAACACAGCAACATGAGCCTCTGATCTCTTTTACAAAGTCTACTACATCAGAACTAATAGGATTGGAATTATGTACGGCAGAACTGTACCACATTGACCAGGACACATGAAACCTCACCTGCGTTTACTAAACAGTTAAGCATTTGGTTATATTCCATTTATAGACCGAAAATCAAAAGCAAAATCAAAAGGAAATTACCCTATATCCTTTGCTGTTTTCCCTCTGCTTGAAGAAATATACCCAGCATTTGTATGTGTATGTACTGGAAGTTTCAAACTATGGATTGAACTTTAGTAGTTCTCAAAGTGGGGGGTACGGGCCATCCAAGTGCACAGAAAGGTAATGATCTCAATTCAATTGTGATGCAGCTGTTAGTTTGACGTCTTTTTGGTTTTCGCTTCATCAAACTTTCACTTTCAAATTTTACCTCTACACTACGTAACAAAGTTGTTGCTCTGATATTCTAACTTAAAATTTCAACATCCTAAACTCCGTCACCTCAGAGACACTGTATTTGTACCATCCCCCCATCAAAGGGCTCACTACCTTCTTTGGAACCTTCAACTTCCACCCTCTACTATTTTTGCTGTGGATGGTGACATCAGATATTTCAACTACCAGACCCTGTCTACCAGACACAAACCCAGGTAGAATTATTAACAACACCTGTTGTACCAGAGTGTGGTGAAGAAAACAGGATATGGTTGAGACGATGCTCCGTGATTCGAACACCCGCAGATGGCTCCACTTGGTGTGAGTGACTCCAGACTTTAAATAGGTTAGGGGGAAAAAGCCACCAACATAAATGTGTTGTGCTGTCAAGATACACTAATTATTTGTAGGTATAAAAAGAATAAGGTACACAGATGAGCTGGAGTAAGAAAAATAGACCACCTCCACGGTGACCCACATAATCCATTATGTTGATGAAGGCGATGCTCATCGCGTGTGTTGTGTGGGTTCTGGGGAAGTGAACAACACAACTGTCTGGACTCATCCCCCCGTATGTGTGTGCGTGAGTGCGGCTCTCCCTTCACGTATCCACACTTGAGGTGCACAGTCGAAATATCATACGGAGAAACATAAATTAACAATGAAGGATTGCCGTATAAACTACACAAACAGTGCACCAAGTATTTCCAGTGCAACAAGAAAAATTAGTTTCCTGCTTCGTCTAACTGATTCTGAAAGATCACCTTCGCACCATTGTGTGATGTTTACGTAAGTAGTCGGTGGACTAATTTTGCCACCCAAATATAGAATTACGTTGGTTTTTTTTTCTTCTCTTCTATAAGGTAATGTATGCACACATGCAAACACCCAGATATAAAAAGAAGGGTATAAAATTGGTACGCGGCGTATGTATCATCAGTCATCATCCTATAAATGTTTAGAATCTTGCATTAATTAACGACATGAAGAAAAATGCCTTTGAGTTTAAATTCATGTACGGTTTGAAAATAATATCAAATTAGATTATAATTAATGGCAGCAGCATATGAGGATATCATAATCAACTGCAGACGTTCTCAGACGAGCCCCAGAAAGTCACGTTGCTGCTGCACTCGTTTGTTCCTTCACATTCTGCAGCCTCAGAAAACCCCATTTCCTTTCACTGTCTGTGCATTTCCTGTGTAAGGAATACGACCAACACTTGGACTTTTTTTGAGGTCTTCAAGTAAAAGAAGAGGTTTTCCTGCTAAGAAGAGGTTTGTCTTCGTGTACAACGTGTACTGTGGGTTTCCAAACAAACTGATATGTTTGTTTTACCCCTAAATCGGAGGAGAGTGAGTTCTTTAGTTTTTGCATAAAGAGATAAGATAAAAAAAAAAAAAAACTTGGCCTGACATAGAATTTGATAGATTGTTGGACCTTTGCAACTGCTCATTAAAAAATATTAAAGATGGTAATTCATTTAAGACAATAATTAACCATTACTTCCAATTTTAAAAAGACTGCTGTAGCTTGTCTCTAAGATGGTTCAAGAATTTGCCCTGGGGATTAACTTAAAAAGTTTAAACACGTTCATTGTAATGCTGTCTTGAACATGATTGGCCATAGAATACATATTAATGTCTATTAGCGTTGCTTGAAATATTTTACATTCAGAACACAGCACCTATAGTAAGTGTGTGACACGGGTTTGTCATTTGCCCCTTCTGGAAAATAGTTACCCAATTATGGACTTGCGTTACGCCAGCGGCTGGGAATCTTATGCAAATGTGACGCAAAAGAAGAGAACCTAAAGACAAGTACGGAAAAAGAGAGGACGGTTACAGCACTCTTAGGTTTGTGGCTACACGGTAGCTGCCAAAGCACAGACAAACCAGCAATTGAGCCAAACCTTTAGTCCCTTAATTCATGGTATCTCTGACATACAGCTGTAATACACGGACTACAAGACAGTGACACACACTAAAAGAAATTTATATCTGCGGCGATGAATGCACATATGGTCGAAAATTAAAAAAGATGACTCTTTTTATACAGTTTTGGAGTGAAAAAAAGCTCTTACTGGGACTAAAAGGTAAGGTCTAATTATTTATATGAACGAGTAAAAACTGCTCCAGAAGAAGAAGAAAAAGAGAGAGTCATTTTAGCAGAAAGAAAAATATAGATTTCTCAGTACATTTTTATAGTAAACAATGTCCCCAGTCAGTTTTCATGGTGCAGGCAGTTAACTGTGCCACGTTCAAAATAAATATTAATATTTATATGATTTATATTTATTAATATTTACTATTTGAATACAGACCTAGTAGGGAGCAACAATTCTGTTAAATCAAACCAAAATGCAGAAAAACCAGCTTGGAGCTAAGCTTAGCCTAGCTTAGCCTTTAAAAAGGAACAGTATAGATCATTTTCATGTTGTATTAACACAAACATAAATGGAATAATAACAGAAACTATATGGACGTGGAAGCTTTGGTTTACACTCATGGTTTATGTTTACAGAGGTCTGCCGGTGATAGCCGCCTGCTAATCTAACATGTGTGTCCCGGAACACATAAAACTATGACACAGTTCCAATACATTCAGCTCAAACACGATAACTGTGAGAAAGCGTCCGCTGACAGAGAGTAATGTTTATTCATGTAAATGCTCAAATGTTAGCCAAAAACATTAAAAATGTTTCAATCGTGCCAAGAACAGCAACGTTATTAATATTATATCAATAAGAAATCTATTAAAAGGTACTTGAAAAAAAACTTGAAACAAAAAAAATAGCTTCAGTGTTACCTTAGATAATAATAAATAAAAATATATGGGATTTTTGGATCATTTATGGACTAAATCTTGCCTGATGGAATCCCACTGGACGATCCAGTGTATTTTCCGATATTAAATTACAAATGATTAGAGCACATCATCACTGCGCGGTGGAAACAGGCAGCAGGAGACAGACAAAGAAACCTCAGCCCTTTAAAGGACACACATTGTTTATGCCGGCATGATTCTGTGAGTATGGGAGGAGGTGGAGCTGTCAATAGCTTGTCTCATCTACAGGCGGCCTTCCATCCGTCAGGGCTTAAGTAGTTTTCCAACAGTACATTGACCTTGAGTGCCTGGTATCGATTTCCTGTGGTGTCGCACTGAGAGGGGTCGTTACCGCGAGGCCCTTGCTGTGGAGTGTGATCAGGAACAGATTCCTGAAATCCCGATGCGATGGTGATAGATAGCCGGCCTCTGCAGACCATCAATCCTCACCTACCAAAACCAGGCTGACACCTGCACTGAATTTATCATCATACAAGCCACAGACGTGTCAAGGGCTGTAACACTCAGTTGTGGTGTGACATAAACTTCGCTGCAGGTACAAACAAGTACACACATTTATACACGTGTACCATCTGACCTTAGGGGAGACGCTTTTCCAGCACGAGCCTGACAGTCCTGCCGCAATCTGCGAGGGAATTATGATTAGATCAGGGATAACATTTAGATTGGGATGTGACAAGATGATGTAGTACTACAGAAGATTGTGTCCCGATAGTCGTCCAAATACATTTAAAAGCCATCTATTGTACGGCGGCCAACACAAACATGTGTGAGCTGGAGAAAGTGAGGTCAGACTCCTTCGACAAACGCAGAGCAGAGGCGAAAAAGATGTCCTTTCATGACCCGTTTTAGCCTCATTATTGAACAACATTGGCTTTTCCTGGAATGTTATGAAAAAAAGAAGTGTTGCTGTGCTTTACTGCACTGCCAAGATTAACATACCCATTACAGGAAAACTGAATTTTCTGGTTAAACAGACGCTGTGTGTGTGTGGGATAAATATACACCACTGGGTTTCTTAAACATTTCTCTACTTCGCAACTTTCTCGTCTAGTTTTTTTTAGTCATTGTTTGTCTTTATCTTTATCACATTATGATTTTACTAAATCTATTTTGCAGACAGAAAATGTATTTAGTAAATTCCAATGCATTAAATGCCATGAATATTTTATAGAAAAAATAGAGAAGGAGGTTTTAAAATGTTCTCACATCGTTGGCCGACACGCTGTAGTACAGTAGCAGTGATTTTACCACAGAGCCAACAGTCAAAACATCCCACCCCGGTGTGAATACATGGGCTTCAACAACGACTTATGATCTCTGTTCATCTTTTTCTCACGTCCACTCTGCAATTTGATATCAACTTTATTTCATGAGCATGTGGTGGTTTCCGAACAGCAGCTACATGACTCCACTGTCAACCCCAGCTCACAGGCTGCAGCCACCAGAGAAAACTGCCTACGCACAACGCTTCCGTTTACCGACATCCTTCGTGGCGACGTGTAACCGCGACAACATGGCAGTACACACAGAAGGTGACCTGCCTATCTCCCTTTTCATCAACCCTGAGTGAAAATGTAGTGGAGTGCTGCGAGAAACCAGCGGCAGCCGCAGCCCAAACTCCTCAATATGCAGGAGCTTTGCTTGTAACGTCCACGCGCTAAGACGTGGATTAGGAAACATCAAAGAGCAGAAACACTCCCATTGATTGACTTTCTGACTCTAAGTGCAAACACAAAAGTGAAACTTTTTTTCCCTTTACTATAATAAAATAGAAACTGACGGAGAGGAAATGTTTTTTTCGTGTAGTTACGTGGTGTCATGACTGTAATGATTTACACTGTAATACTACAGAACTCCCCTCTGCAGGGTGGAAGCACTTCCTCTCTGGTTGATAAATAATTGACTTACTTTGACTTATAGTAAATGGATAAAAGAACAGAGAGGTTTCAGAGCACAAACAAACAGTCATACTTGATAAATATATAAAGCTATCTTTTACAAATATTAACAAAGACAAGGTCTCTTAACCCTGTAAAGGCTGCCATAAAAAAAAAAACGGTCTCTTAACCCTGTAAAGGCTGACATAAAAAAAAGCCAAATTCTACATTTAAGGATCTGAGATGTTTGTAAAACATTATCACAGAATAGATTGTGTTTTTATCAACTTTGTGGCGGCTTTCCTCTCAGAATCTTGTCTAGCAACTATGATACAAAAGCTAAAGCAGAGAATCAGTGATTTATGAAATATCAAATTTGATGTCAGATGAATTGCGATATTGTTGAATCATGTCGTAGAATTTATTTGAACTAGTTCACCATATTGAAGGTAGGAACCTACAATAGTTTTAATCTGGCTACAATTTGCATATTTTCATTCATATTTCTGGTTTTCTTGTGACCTCCTGTGGTTCCTCCTGTTTCCACTTATGGCGTCCTTGTCAGTGGTCTGCTGTTGGTTGCACCAGTTATTGGTTAAGGACACCACATAATTGGACGAGGCAGGTGCAAATTACACCCTGTGTTTGAGGTGTCCCAAAAGAAAAAAAAAAAAAAAGGCGGAACAACTTCATGTTAAAAAGACACAAAACACTGTGGTTCTTGTGAATAAGGCATGATGACACATTTTAATCTTAGTCCGGCATATTTTTTTAATCTGGGGTTCTCAACCTGAGAACGCATTTGCAAAAATTGGGGCTTCTATCTACAATTAGTTTGTCATGTAAAAAATGTCCTCCGATGTGGGCCAGATAAGAAAACATCAACGTACCACAGCTGGGCCCCAGACCAGAATTTGGAAGAAAATTTCTATCCGTCATTCAGTGACAAACAGTGAAATGTCTCTGGAACATTAGCTGGAGTCAGTAGGACTGATACTGCCATTTTAAAATGTATACAGTACACATTAAAACACTGTATTATCTGTGTACTTGACAGTACTACACAAAGCCCTGTACACGTGTACTTCATGTGATTTCTCTTTTGGTCTTCCTCTCGCTCCTCTCCTCTCTGACAGCGGTGTAATTTAAACTGCTCTTCTCTGCAGCCTAATCGTTCACTTCCTGCTCCCAGAATATGCAGCTATTGATTAGTTATCAACCCCTAATTGGGGTGCAGGCTCCCTCACCCTCCGCTGTTCAAATCTATGACAGAAATGGCAGAAACCAAATGAGCTAATAATACTTGTAAATAGTTCTGGCCACTCGCCTGGTCATCTCCGACAGCACCGGATGAATTATACACCTCTGTGTTCGGAGCAGGAAGCAGGAATAAAGACGTGCAGTGAAGAGTTGACAAATGCATTAAGATCTAAATTTAAAACTGCAAGAGCAGTGGGAGAAGATTTGCTGAAATACACCATCTGTTTATTCCATCTCTGAAAGTGCTGGGTCTCTGTGTGCTTTATGTGCAGGCCTGACCTACATGTCTTCCAAGCACCGGGGAAGTTGCACAGTTTTGCACAATTTACCCGCCCCTCCATCTCGCAGTGCGACTCGGACCTGTCTGAATACCAGGGGTTGGTTTCAGCCTGGGCTCCCACTGCGATGAAGCTCAGAGTCTGGTCGGACTGTCGGACTGGGCGGAGACCGTTAATAGGCGCTCGGAGGATGGTGAAACCATTTTAACCAGAAGAACCAGAAGGTCAGTTTTTTTTTTTTTTTTGGTCTGGCTTCAGCCAGCTGTCAGTCTCTGCCCATTATTTACAGTACGTCTACATCATGTCTGACTGTTACTATCTGTTTCCAGCCTTCTCACCCACCAGGCCTGTATACATTTCACTGTGATTGCCAGGAGCCTGTCAGCTCTCATGTTCTCAGTCCAACTTAGCTTTTACCTTTGCTCCGGGTGTTTATGGTTGAATACTGATTAACTGTTGGCACACCTGAAAGTGAAATTACATACACGCCAGCCATAACAACAACAGACTCAATGCACACTGTGGCAGCTGCTACTGCCATGTACTGTACTGTAGTTGATCCACTGTTGTTTTAATATACGTAGAGTGTAGACAGGCCCACGGAGCTGGCACATACCAAAATTAAGTCACCTCATACGCGTCTGCGAGGCTGTGAGATCAGCGTGCCGCCTCCCACAGCTTTATGCCCAGCAGCAGTGTCTAGTGAAGGGTACTGGCCAGACCACAAGTCTCAGGTCCAGTCCAGACATTTGAGAATTCTCTTTGAGTCTGGTGTCACCTCAGGAAAAGCTGAAGTCATATTCCTTCGCTCTGTTTTCACGACTACATTCCTGATGCGTTTCCATGCCAGTGACACCTCATATAGGTACGACGCCCGCCTGTAATCTCCAGTCGATTTGACTGAAGTGTTTCATCTGATAAGTCATCATTTGTTTATTTGTGTGCATCGTCATGTTTAGGAATGACCTCCAGATATGTTGCAGCTGCAGTGATATTAATGATGTCAGTGATATATTTTACCCGATGCTTGTATTTAAACATACAGATTATACCAGGTAATACATCAGCAATACAGTTCCCCTTAAAGGGACAGTTATTATTATTATTTATTTAAGTTAAACATTTTCTACATTGCTATTTGTAATTAAAAAATGTATCAAGTTAAGAAGCTCAGCAACATGGAAAAAAAATTCCGGGCCACGGGCCTTGAGTTTGACACGCGGTTTATACAGTAAACGTCTACTTATGTAACAGAATCTGCTCCTTTTGTGTTCCAAACTTGAAGACACACTATTTCATGTTAATCCGTTGTCCAATCACCACTGAGATTCTCTCCAAGCTGCAGCTGATCCATGAAGCTAAAAACAGAACGTTTGATCACTGATCTGAAGGTTGGAATATTCAATCAAAATGACAAATTTTGTATCGATTATACAAGTAACGCTGTAACCAATACTATGGTATTAATCAATCGACGACGAGCCACATGAGTATAAAATAAAAACACAGTATGGTTATAGTAACGACACTGGGCAGTAGAATCCAAAGATCAATGGGGCTCCAAGAATGGAGAAAGGCCACTTCAGTACTTGTACCTCGTATATAAAGTATATCCCGTGCATATGTACCATGAACTGAATTATCATAGTATGAAACTGTGTCTGTCGTCACACGTACAGTTCCAGGGTTCTACTGGGGTTGAAGAAGCTGATGGAAAGGAGGGGACTGTGACTCTTTCTAAAATAACTGTTGTGAAACATCCTGTCTGTCTCAGTCATGGACTGGACAGACATATCTCTCTGTTTACACCCTGTGGTGAGAGAGAGAGAGAGAGACTGTGGAAGAACTGGAATAGTTCTACTCTTTTAGGAACTTACTCGTCCCACAGGAGCCTGAAAGCGTTGGTAAATGTAGCTGACGGCCCCAAGCGGCCAGACTCAGCAGTCAATCTTCATTTTCAATGTGTGAATGCAAATATACAAACTTCATGACTTCATATTCTACAGAAGAACATCTGACAGATCATGGAACTGGAGCTCAGAAATAAGACCATATCCTGTAACTGATTACTGACGTTCTGTCTCAAAGAGGAAGTCAAGTGATTTCATAGATAGTTTTTTTTTTTTTGTTTCTTTGTTTTTTTCTTCAGCTGAGCTTCTTCCACAGTGCTTCTAGTGAGGCCTAGATATGGTTTTGTCTAGTTCTCATATCAGGTCAATGGTTTCCACACCATGAAAAACACAGTAGTTGACTGACTCAGTAAACACCAAACTAAATCTAGAAAAAGTAGAAAAAACCACATTGCACTCCTTTAGTAGTGAGAATGTGTTTTTAGAAATGTAAAAAAAAAATTAAATGCTGTTGTAATGTCATGTAAATAACACATGAAAAAAAACACACGTCGTTAAATTAATTAAATGCTGTTGTAATGTCATGTACATAACACATGAAAAAAAACACACGTCGTTATCACTATTCACAACTCTTTACTATCACTCAGGGCGTCACACCACCAACGGGTGATACTCCTGAGATACTCCAAGTATCCCATAATAACCTCAGTGTACGACAGTACGTGCTGTACATGGAGTGTGTTAGAGACCAAACCTGGAACATTTGAAATCATTGTGACGCCCCCCTCTGGGTGGTTACGAAAGTCTCTTTATTTTCTACATAAATGCAGGTAAAGTTAGTAATTGAGCTGTGTTGGAGTTAACACACCTCACAGAAACCCCGAGAGTCAGAGTCAACACAAACAACTGATTTCTGCATTTTCTGACCAGTTTTGGCCTCAGTGACCATTGACCAGAAATGTTGCTCAAGCTCTGGGAGTGA
>NC_024311.1:13965361-13968437 GCF_000523025.1 Cynoglossus semilaevis | reverse complement strand
GAAGAGAAAGACGGGACGGAGAGGAAACGTATTAAAATGACGCAGTTAACAGACGTTGGGAGATCATGTGTGATCCAGGTTTTCTTTGTTCGTCACAAACTGTACTGTCCAGTCATGAAACTGATGCTGAGTACTCATACCACGGGATATCACTTCTCAACCACATAATATTTGTACTACTGTGACTTAAACACTTCACTCAAGTCTGATTTTTATAGAAGCAAAGTGTGTGTGTGTGTGTGTGGGGGGGGGGGGGGGGTCATAGAGGATGCAGACTATATCAATTTTTTTATCAATTATTTTCAATTCCTTTTTCAATCAGAAAAGGGAATATATGTTTAAATTTTAAAAAATATCTACATACATATAATGTATATTTATACGTCAATATATATACGTACATTATGTCAGTCTGCTTAGCACTGTGTATCACTTGATTCAAATACTTGAGTAACCGTAGATCCCAAGGCCCATTATGGGAACCAGTGAATTTGATATTCTTATAACCATTATCACTGTAGATTTAGCATGAAAAAACCCCAAGTTTTTACATGTGTATTATCCTGAAAGTCAGAAGTTATTTATGTGACTGAGTGCAATAATTATGGCTCATGCTGTGTGCTTATAGAAAAGACAAACTGTCTTCATGTAGCTTGAAAACTACTTAAAAACTTTAACCGCATTGTGGATTCATTTCCATCACACGTAGAGACAGCGGTGGATTTTATAGTGTTACACAGGGGGATTGTATTTCTTCCATAACCCGTCATTCGCACACAAACAACACAGACCAGAGCAGAGCAGAGCAGAGCCGACTGCAGTTCTGTTTATAAGTGGGGCTCTTATTTAGCAACGGAGAACCAACAAAAAGTCTTGGCGTAAGACACTAAAAACAATTTGTTTAAAACTGGTATTTGGTGAGCATTGTTTTTATACTTTGCCCAACATCTGGTTTTGCTACAGGTGCTGCTGGAATTAAGAATCAGTATCAAGTAGAATAATAAAAAAGGTATTTTTACAAATAATAAACTTTTCAGAGTAATGAGAAACGGCCACATCTCTGTGTGAAGACGTTGACTTTACAGCTTAAAAGATCTGAATCTCCACAGTATCACCCTCCAATCTTCATTACATTCCCAGAAGATCTCTTCAGACCTGTTTAAAATTGGAAACATGGAAGTCAGGCTCTGAACAGCACATAAATAGACCCCCAGGAATCTCCCACTGCTGGTCTTTAGCGTGCTAGGTCTACCCATGAGAACGTAGAACCATACACCCATTAAGAAGGCCCTGGACGGCCATTTGCCAGTCTCCACTACCATTTTAAGAGCTGTCTGAACTGGGCTCTTTCCAGGCTGATTGCGTGTCATCTCTGGAGCGGATCAGACAGTCGGCAGCAGGGTTTTGGTGGAGCAGCGTGCTCCCCTCTGCCACAGGAGAGGCGACTGAGGGGAGTCATCCATCACCACTTTTGTGAAGCCCCCCCACGCTATGTGAATGAGCAGCTAATGACTGCTTTGCTAGGGCTGGGGATGGAGCGCTGCGGTGTTTCGAGCCTCCTGGTGGGCTACTGGGTGAGATTTAGAGACTGGACGTGGACGAGTTTGTGATTGAAAATGGTGGTTAAATGTGGGACATATTAAAAACCAAGGTAAAAAAAAAGAGAAGAAAAAGAGACGTGTATATTTTAAGAGTGGGCGTGTGAGCAGTCAAGATGAGAACTTTTTAGTCGGCGTGTCTTTCTTGTTCAGCAGCACACTGCTGGGTTGGGGAGAGAGCAGCTCTGGCTGGATGGTATTTTCTTCCTCCACACTGTGCAGGGGCCAGGATGGGGGGAAGGGAAACAGAAGATTTATGTCCTTCTGTGACACACGCTGCTCCAGGTCTCATGTTAATGGAAAATGAGATGTTTAAGACTCTGGCAGAGAAATACAGCTCTCTTTAAACACTGGCTTGTCAGCCGGGGTAACAGCATTATAACTGGACTCCAGTATGATATTGACGCTGATGATATATGTCACATCTGCAGAGAGACTTTCATGCGTCTGTTCTCTGCGTCCTGCAGCAGGCCTCCACCGTTTCAGAATATGACGTTACAGGACGCCGCTCTGAGGTAACGCGTCAGGCAGCGGCTGCGTTTACAGGATCGAACTGGATACGGCCTGAAGAAGCCCCGAGAAGCGAAAGACAAAGTGTGGTCACGGCTGTGAACTGATTACAATTCAAACTGCAAGTTCATTCACAATAGATGGCCAGTTTGTCAACATGTCTTCCCACTCCCTGCCTCCACTCTGATTGGTCTCTGGCTATTCTGAGTGAACAATGTTTTTACCTAAGGTCTGTGGGAAAATGACTCCAGCCATAATAGTGTAATCTTTTCCAAACAAGCAGGGACAATTCCGTAGTTTGCAGCCGTCACAGTTAGCCTTTGTCCATCCAAACTGACATTCTCATTATGCCCACATGTTTCAGATGCCTTCTTATTCCTTATTTCTTCAATTCACTGCCTGTTTATTTTCCAAAGGTCTCTCTCTATGCCCCTCTATGTTCCCAGCCTTGCTTCCCATTGTTCAGCAACACGGGAAAAGAGACAAGGGTTGCCGTTAAAGTTTTCCAGTGTCCCTGCAGCCCACAGTGCTGCATGACTTGTAGCAGCAAACATGACTTTGTTTGTCCAATAAGTGGAGCAGAAAACTGATTATCTTATTGAAAACTGATTATCTTATTGAAAACTGATTATCTTATTGGACCTCATCAGACTAATGTCAAATAGAACATTTTTCAGGATAACGTGTTAACATGTAACCGTCCAGGATTCCAGTTACTAATGCACAACAAACAAGCACATCAGGTTGTGGTCAGGCGTCCGCTGAGGTGTAAAGAGGAAGCAGGATATCAGAGCCCAAAGAAGAACATTCCTTAAACAGCACAGGGAAACTGGAGTCCCTCAGGTTCTGTGTCATTTCACCTTTTATTTTAGTGTGTGTCGAATCTGCGTGAGCAACTGACACAGGCTGCCACAGGAGGCGCCATTAGGGATACGTATGTGGTTCCTCATGGAACTGAACACAGGACC
>NC_024311.1:13964191-13965255 GCF_000523025.1 Cynoglossus semilaevis | reverse complement strand
AGTGATTTTGTTTGAATATTGACAGAGAAAAGTACAAATACATTTTTTGACCAGTTGTTGGTTAAACATTAACCACGAGAGCAATAAGGTCATCAAAGCAGCAATATAAACTGAGAGCTAGGTTAAAACCTTGTTGACAGTCCAGACTCAGTTTTTTGCTGCTGGGTTTATTGTGTTTAACTTTTATTGTTATACTGTTTATAACAACAATGTGATAAATCAATAAATATTACTGTTGTGTTATTGGTTCATTGTCTGTACAGCACTTTGATCAACGGAGGTTGTTTTTTCAAACGTGCAAATAGCAATACTGCACCTTCGTGTCCAAACATAGGACTCAAAGACCAAGAGTCTCTTCACCTCATCTGTTAAGACCTCGGTGACATCATCAAACTCACTAGAGCGGGTTAACGTCATTGGACATGAATGTCCGATGATGTTTTAGCCCCGTCTTTAGCCACTGCTTATCCCCATCAGCCAACCGTCCCCAAGAACAACAACAACAGAGGACAAAAAAACAACGCTGTATAAACCACGGCAGCTCCTCTTCCTCCTGAGCACAAAACCAGAGCGTTTGGCTTCCTGTGTCAGAGACTGGAGCAGCATCTCATCCGTGAAAGGATGAGTTTTCTCCCAGTTAATCCCAGTTCTGCCGTCCTGGTGGACGAGGCTACGCTAGGTTGGAAAGATCACTTAAAAAAAAAAAATGAAATAAAAATATAAGATAAATGAGACTGATTTTTAGTGTCAGTTCTGTATAGTGAGTGTGACAAACTGTCACTGCTTTGAATTGAACTTCATTTCAGAAGTGGACGGCGGCGGCCTAATACTCATCAGATGGCACTCAGTAAGTGATTTGTAATACTATATCCTACGGATTGTTCTGTTTGTACACCAGAAGGCGACCTATTAAATCTCATCAAAAATAACAGCCCGTATCATGTCTTCTCCGCCTGCCGCTCCTTAGAGATACACACTCCCTGTCTATTTGGTCTGGAGGAGCTCCAAAATCCTCCTGCAAAAACTAAATTTGTGTAACGCGATCTGGACCTTGAGACGCATGC
>NC_024311.1:13955388-13964050 GCF_000523025.1 Cynoglossus semilaevis | reverse complement strand
AGGGATGTAATCCTAGAGCCTCTGTGGCCTGAGGGGGGCCCTGCCCCCTGATGCTCAGTGTTTGGCCATGTCCCAAATTATGAGGACAAACACATGTCTCCCCCGATTAGACACACGGGACGAGTGGCTCGGATGACGGCGGCGTTGATGCTAATTTAGTCGTAGAACTTTGGTGATGTGCCGCTGATGATATAAAACGTAGAATATTTTGAACCTCGCGGGGTCGAAAGGAACATTTCAAGCTCAATTTCAGGTGGAAAAACACTTCTTGCGGAGTCATGAATTTCAGATGGCCTGTTTAAAAATCAAATATCCTCTAACGTGTACCTTTTTACTGTGCAATATTTCTCCCCGCCCTCCTTCCTGCTTTCCTGTTTCTGCCTATAGAAGCAGGTGTAGGTGAGAGGAACATGTCCCAGTGGTGTGTTGCACGGCTGGTTGCAAATTTAATGCATATCCCAGTAAATCAGAATTTCCTCTCCTCTAATGTGCAATTCACATCCACTGCCTCCGTATAATGTTTTCATTTCCTCGGCCGTGTTTTTCTTGCAGTGGAGACGCAAATGAAATCACTTGTCTGCCTGCCAAAGGAATTACAGCTGCATAAAGAGTCACAGACCATTGATTTTTTGGGCGTGTGTGGGGTTGGGGGTGGGGGGATTGTTTTTGTTTAACTTCAGAACGGTGTGTAAAATAATTATTGAGTGTTGATTAGCATTAGCTAGCGCTGCTTTTGAAGATGGAGGGACTCCTGCTTTTATTTTGTAAGAGTCAGGAAACGCAGGGATTGCCAAGTCTGTCAACGTCAAGGCAAAATGATTATATACAGTAAGTTTAATCATCTTAAAACAGCATCATCCAGCTGAACTCAACCTGCTGACGAAGCAGATATATTTTTGCATATCTAACAGCAATTCAAGGGGACAAAATGTGAGAACATTTGTAATATTTGTAGATGTTCAATAACTAATAAAGCTTTGAAAGACAATTGTCCAAATTCAGTCATTTGGTGTCATTAGAAAAGCTCAAGCTAGAAAAGCTAAGCTAGCTCTAACTGTAAAGCAGAGGTTCCAGACACTGAACAGAACATAAACATCCACTCATCCAGTAAAACAGTTAGTCATAAACTTAACCTTAGAACTGGAAATATGACTTTTTGGATCGTGTCGTTCCTGAACACCAAGGGTTAAAACTAAGGCTCACCACGTTGGCAGCCGTCCCAGACCAGAACAGGCCTCTACATGTAGACGTTCAGACTGCGAAACATCTGTGTGGGAGGAGGTGCTAAACAGCCTCCCACTGACAAATGTGTAAAAACTATTTCTATGGATCATCGTTCTATTCTGACTAGTTCACATGTTTGAAGATCTGCAGATGAGAGAGTTTGAATAAAGTCATCACTTTATTTTGGATAAAAAAAAAAAATAAAAATCACGGGTTCATTTTCACAAACTGACACCTAATGTGAAACAACAGATTGTGGAAAGTGCTGAGAGACATCAGGGCTATAGTGTTGTGAGATGTGTTTGGTTCAGTACTTTAAATATCCACATGTGACCATGTGACGTATGAAATATCAAAGTACTTCACAAGAACTGCTGCAACGTTTCTTAAAAAAACACCCTTTTGTGTAAATCAAAGGCAGTTGTTTTCGGAGCCTGTTGTGACAGATTAGGGGTGCGGTGCCCTAAAGCGATCAATTAAATGAAATCAGGATCACGTCTGTTGTGCAAAAGCCTCGCTGGAGTGAAACTAATAACTGGGACGAGTGTCTGCACCGCGGCCGGTTTGAAAGACATTCTTTATTAAGAATTCAAAGTCGTTGATTGAAGCTTTGTCTCATGACAGACGGCGTGGTATCATCGCCTTTCTCCTCTGAAAGGGCTTAGTGTAAACGTTTACCCATGGGGGTTGGAGATGCCAATGGAATTACAGCACTGACGGTGGCACTGCTACAGGTGTGTTGTCTGATCTGCTCCCTCGTCTGAGGGAGTCAAATCCTCTTTGTCCTCCTCCCCATTATTTTGTTACGACTCCAGGAAAGGTACGCCTTGCGCTGCCAGTAAAGCAGCGTGCACGGTGAGATGTCACACCCCCGTCTGTCAAGGCAGCTCAGACGAGCGCCGAGGAGTTCAGTGAAAACTTAGATGGAAATCTCAGGGTCAACTTCACCAGAAAATAAAACTATCCTGGACAAGAAATATCATATCTCAAACGCGCCTTTTTGTAAGTGTTACATCGAGGCACCAAGTTTCTCATGCACTCGGTGAAGGAGAAAAAATGCTATGTAAGCGCGGTGACGTTTTTTTTTTTCTCCTGGTTGTTCCTGTTCTTGAATAATGATTGTACTCACAGATACACCGCCACAGGAAGTGAGGCAGCAGCACACGGCTCTGTACACACTGAGAGATAACACTGGGGATCCCCAACTTCACACAGGATATTCTATATGATTGTGAGTGTCCCCATATCCTGCTTTCCGCTCACTGCTGCACCACATCACACCAAAGAAAATGCACACATGCGTAGCCGCACACACACAAAACTCATCAAATACACACTTACACACATGTTCCCACACGAAAGACGGACCGAGCAGTTTCTGGTAGTTTTTCAGTTTTGTTTTCCGTGCCACTGTACTTCACCTTCTTTCTAAGGTTCTTTGTTTGATGGTGTTCACCTCCTAACCTCTTTAAGTTGTTTCTGACCTACAAACACATCTCAGGAAAGAACATCATATATATCAGCATTTATCTACACAGGATGACAGGCTGCGTGCCTGAGCGCTCAGACTGACTTTGAGGTCGGCCTACGGTTTTGGCCACGACTGTTTGTTTTTCATGTTTCGACTGTTGAAAAAACTGTTGAAAAGTTTTCAATGTCTCTTATCTAAACTAACCAAATCGTTACCCCAGCTCTAATCTAGGGGATCTAATTGACCTTAGCGCTAACGTCTCATTTGTTTTCTTCAATAACTATTATTATTATCCAATGCTCTTACAGGGAGAACGGGATAATTGTAGTGCAGGGATAATCAACTGGAGGCCCACAGGCCAAATCCAGCCCACTGAACCGTTCAATCTGGCCCACATCTGATTTCCAAAATAAACATTATCGGTGACCCCTGCTGTAGTGAAACTTGAACTTCAGGCATCAGACAATACTTGTTGGGACACATCCATTACAGAACATGCTGAAATGCAGCCCTAAACCAGTACAGAGTCACCATGCTTCCAAACAATTGTAGGTGTATTTCTATCCTTGTGGTTTTGGTTCTGTGATGACGAGGGAGTGTGACTTCAGTGTTTGGAATGTCACATTAGATGAAGGTGTTGCCGTCAGGTTTTGAGTAATTTAGGAAAATCTCTGTTTCATGGAAAACAATATTAACTACTGAGGTTTTAACAATCTTTTTAGATTTGACAGTACTGTTAAGTTTGTTTGAAAAAAAAACAAAAGCACATCTGAGTGTAAAGATACAGAACGTGACGTAAGTTGGACAAAAAGACGTGCGGACAAGATGCGTTTTGATGGAGTGTCCAAGAGACTGAGCAGCATTTTCTGCGCTATTTTGACTGAATCTGATTAAATGCCCAGAGTGGAATAATGACAGAGGTAAAACACACAGCTGTGATGAGTGGGGTAATCTCTCAGACCTTCCAAACACCCCTCTTTACTCTAATTGACAAGTGTAATTTGATGGCACTCGTAACAGAGTTAGAAAGCAATTAGCGTCATGGCCCATCGGCACAAACAGTGCAGAGAGCCCACCTGTGGGTCACTTTTTAATTTGGTGGAGTGCTCGGTGCTTTGCGCAGGACTTTGCCTTTAATATACTCAGTAGATAGTAAATCCTGTTAGCGCTAACTCCACAAACTAACCCACAAACTGATATCCATTATTGGTGAGGAGCTCACCAAACCGCACGGAAAATGATTAACTGTCATCTGGCCCGGGATTAAAAATCCAAACTCCTTTGCAAAAGAAGAGAGGAGAAAAAGTGAGGATAAAGGAGGGGGGAGATGGAGAGGGAGGGGGGATGAGGGAATGATGGGGGAGGGTGTTTAATTAAAGCGACTGATCCATGCTGTTTGTTGAAGGACTAATTGTCTTTCCCCCTGAGGAGGCTGTTTCCTCAAGGAGCCTCTCCAAATTACACTCCAGACGGTAAATCCTAGTTTGTGGTGAAGACAACTACACTAACTGGAAAGAATAATTCTAAAAAATAAGTTTATATCAGAAGACTAACAACGTGTGTGTGAGAGAGAGAGAGAGAGAGACAAAGAGACAGACCCCCTCTCTGGTTCCGTAGTCCCTCTTCGATACGCCCGGTCCCTGGTGTCTGAGTTTGTTCTAATTAGGCCAACACTGTTGATCTTGTCAGACTCTGTGGTGTCCCTCTTTTACCCCGGGGAGTGTGTTTAACATGTAGTCTCCAGGCAGGCTACTTGACCCAGAATGGCCTTTGACCCCTCATTAAAGCGGCTCTGGTTGCCTTTGGCCCCTCCTTTCCTGGCCCAAATCGCAGACTTTGTTGCCTTTGACTGTAACCCTGCCCTTGAGCAAAACTTTATGTGACACAGGATATACAGTGAGCGCCTTTCACAACAAGACCTCAGACTGAAAGCTTTAAAGGGTTGAACACCGAGATTACCAGAAGTTTAACATACGCTAAGGATTAAAGTTTGGTAAAGGTGACATGACACTCAAAAAATGTCAATTCAGCAAATTTTGAAAGAAATTTTCATTTTTAAAAATTGTGTTATTATGAGCTAATTACGCTTTAGATCAGTGGTGGTACAAAAACATTGATAAGAGATGTTTACATTTTCAGAAAAAAATATACAATAAAAAATGAGCAACACACGCATTTGACAGAATCTCAATCATACTGCTATATTTTAAAATTCAAAGTTCCGTAGCCAGAGGTACTGATGTGTACTGCTGTGTAGATTCTTCAAGAAGTTTTACCACTCATCCATCTTCATGGCTATTTAAAGCTATTTAGTACACGTTTAACCGAAAGTATGTCAGTGTAATGTATGAAAATAAGAATAGCATATGCACATGATGTAAATACCTGCAATACTGTGTAACAGGACTGTAGCACTGTACAACTGTGCCAAAGGTATCCAAAGGCCAAAAGTTATGTGTGAGCTAATGTGCTAATGTATATGAACCATGGTGATAAAAACAAAAACATTTGTTTTGTTTTGTTTTTTCAATTTACTTGAAAATGTAATAACTAGCAAAAGTTCAATGATATTTTTGGTGTTTTTACTGACAAGTATAAACTGGCTTAGAAAGTAATGAGTGACGAACTCCAACAGCTTGTCAAATATGTCATACAGGTATCACCTACAGAGTTCTTCAAACATTGGTTACCGGGTTACGGGTTTGAATATCAAGAATTTTATGACCAAGCTGGTATGAGTGTGGGCTCACCACAGAGAACAAGGTGCAAAGACTCGTGTCTTTGGTCCTTTAAACTAACAACTCCGTGAAATGATGAAAATTCTCATGACTCATAATTAGCAAATCTCTTCGTACCACAGGTTTATGGCAGAAACCAAAACATTGTTGAAGGCAAATGAACTTTGAGACAATATTTAAAACAATTGGCTCCGTGATGAAGACGTGTAACACTGTTGCTAAATGAAGTCTGCTGCATCAAACCCTCTCCCTGGGAGAGCTTTCATAGAGTCATAAGCTCCTGTCAAAATAACGTCTACTCTCAAAACACGAGTTTCAACAAGAGAATGCGTTTTGTAAACTTAGAAAATAAACATAGAGCCTGTCTGGACTGGTCGGCCGTTCAGATCAGTTAAAAATGTTAAAAATATCTGGCACATCATGTATCGTGACCCCAGACTGTTAGGAGGTCAAGTTCTTCAAGAAGGATGAAAACAAGGAAGAGGACGCCTAACATTCTTTGACCCGAAAAGACTTTACAATTAAAAGACATAGGAATAATAGAAAAGGAATGTTGTGTTCTAATCCAGATCAGTCTGCTATTAAAACGTCTGGCACAATTTGAAGATGAAAAACATGCCACCATGAAAAATCTCAAGTGAGTCTCAAGTCCCACCACGAAGAGGAAAAATCCCATTAGAAAAACTGCACAAAATAAATGTTCTCCATTCCTCAACTTTTGAAAAAGTAGAAAAGAAAAGCAAATGTGACTCATCCAGTCAAGAAAGTTACACAATCAATGAATCAATAAACCAGCAGTGTTGAACTTTGAATGTTTGTGTTTGGATATTCACTTATCAGGATGCATGACTGTTATTGGCTCGTCTTATGGTTAAAAAAATAATTCTTGCCTAACCTTCCGTCTGGAAGTTTCACTAAGGCTGCACTGACAGAAGACCTCGTGAGCAGCGTGTATCTCTAACTGGCCTGTACTTTTGTGTGCGCAGTCCAAACACAGCCTCCTATTGGACGTAGCAGTCAGTCACCAGGCAGTTTTACCCTTGCAGTCAGAGTTCTCAAAACTCCACCTACGCAGGAGACAAAGCCAAAACCTCTGGCCCCGCTAAACCAAACAAAAGAGAAAAGACAGGAGTGAGTGGAGACATTCCACTGAGTTGGACAAAGACACACTGTCCGTTGGACATGTGTGACTGCGAGTGTGCCGAAGGACAGAGAGACATGTCTGTATAGGCTTTCCTGTGCTGATGTTACTGCAGGGTCATATAAGTCTGAGTCACAGGAGCTCCAAGTCAAATACCAGCCTGACATCTTGTCCTGATTATAACCTGCTAGGTGCTCTTTGATCAGAACTCGTAAAATTTAATGAAAGTGCCACGTTTTCCCTTGGCGTACAGTAGTAGTACAGTGTGAATGTTTAAAAAATACAAAGTACAAATTTAATTTGTCCATGCGTCTTTAAAGTTTCAAACCCCCTGCTGGGAAATGATTGTGGTACATGGTGCCAGTACCTAAAGCTGGGATTAGCACTATATATTATATTAGGTGATTAAATAATATCCTTTCATTCATTATATCTGTCTTTTATTCTTTTACAGGGTCATAGGTAGGGTGGGGGTGGGGGCTGGGGGACTAGACCCACTTCAAGCTTTCAACACGACAAGTGTGAGGTCCCTGAACACAACTTACAGTAAAGCCATCCATAGAAAAGTGGCCAACTTCAATCATGATATATACCAGTTACCATCAACTCGTGGCCCATGGGCCCAATCCAGTCCAATGAACCGTGCAATCCGGCCCGGGACTGAATTCCAAAGTAAACATCAAATAATAACGATTCAGGGAATCAGGAGACATGTCTTTTCAGGACTAAGGACTAAAGACAGAACCCTCTGCTGAAGGTGCATGACCTTTGAGACCCTTTGGTAGTATTATATTAAAAACTGCTGTACTACTGTGACAGCATCTACAAATATACTCATTCTGAAATAAACGGGCTTCATAAAGCAACCTAACAAAATGAAATGAAAGATGCTAATATTTTTTTCAGTAGATAACTGCATCAGACGCTACAATGATAAACTGTCAAAGACTTTGCTCTCATTGGAAGCACATGTTTTTGTTCACGCTCATCCAATTGCTTAGGGTGGAGACCTTCAAACGGAAAACTTTGGGATGGAACTCGACAATCAACTTTTCACCTCCGTTGTGTGCTCATTACGACACTATTTGGTAGCTACTGATTACTCCCTCAGTGGTCCACTTTGACACCTCGGGCCCTGACACTTCCCCTCAATAAAATATCTGATGACAAGAACTGCTCCAAATGCACATATTGTAAAAAGCAGATGTTGAACTGCTGATGTTGAAACGCCATAGAGATGTAAAAAAGAACAGGACCTGACAGTTTTCAATGATAAAAAAAAACATGCCACTACAACAAAGTGTTGACTTTGTCCCGGTGACATAAAGCAAAAACATTTTCGTCCTCCATGTGACTGTAAATACAACCAGTATTAAATGTATAAAAAACAGCAACTTGGTTTGTTTTAGAAACCAGACCTTGAGGTGTGAAGCCGACAGCCACAGAGTGGTCTCCACTGAAACTGTACTCCAGTCATTTTCTAACCCAGATTTGTCTGGTGTCTGCATGTGGACATGCGAGTCTACCTGGAACTCCTGCAATATTTCCAGCCTGGACTGATGCCTTTAACAGCCAGTTGCTGCCTGAATGGGGCACACAGGAAACACACAGCTGTCATCAAGATATATTCTACTCGCCAGGAGTCCCTTGGCGATAAAAAGGAGTTTTGATTCATGCCGTGATTATGCTTTCATTGTCCCCGAAGAAGGGTGGTAGTCCACGGTCACTGGACTACTTTATTTAGGATCTTTATTACATGTAGAGTATTCTGAGAGGAAAAGAGAGAAGAAAATCCAGTAGCAACATGTTCTCAATTGTAAGAAAGTGAGCAGCGCTGCATCTTTGCTCGCACTCTGTAAGGAGTGAGTGGGAGCAGCCAGAGACACAGATGGTGAACAAATGTTCTTTTGAGGCAGCGTTGCACAAGACTTGGTTCTTGCAGCGAGCTCGCTTTGCTGCAGATGGTTTGAAAAGCAGCCGCCAACAAACACGATGGCCGCAAACAAGACTCCTTCCATCGGTTTATGACGCAATTCAACTCATAGACTATGAGATATGAGTGTGTTTGCTCCAGTACGGCTGCCCCCC
>NC_024311.1:13932524-13954274 GCF_000523025.1 Cynoglossus semilaevis | reverse complement strand
AGAAGAGGGGAGAAAAAAGAAAAAAAGGAGGGGGGGGGGGGGGGGGGGGGGGGGGGGGGGGGGGGAGGGAGGGGTGAGGAATGAGAGAGGATTGCCCTTGTGTGTGAACACTGATGCCCATTGTTTTTGTAAGTAGGTGTTTGGGTCTGGATTGGTGGGCTCCAGGCTGTAATTGCTGTTTGGAATGTCAGCCTGGTTATAGGATGCGCTCCGACTACTGGGTGTCATTGTCCGTATGAACTCCCATCAGTGCACAAGTCAGTCATAAACGGCAATTTAAATCATGCACCAGCGTCTATTAGTTTATCTGTGACCACGGGAAGCCTTTTATTTCTCCATGTCTAGTCTGGATGTACAGCAACCATGTGATGTCTGCTCCAATTATACGAGTACAATTCAGAGCATAGTACTTTTGGTAGGTGTCGTATTGACCCGATTCACGCATGTATGTGAATGTGAATCATATTGACATGACACTCATGACCTGTTTTTATAATGAGTTACGGTAATGTTAAAAACATTTTTCCACCACTCTTGGAGCTCCAGACACATTTCTGACCATTTGAATATGAAGCTCCACCTGTTTAAATTATTAGGAGAGAACATCTACTTTTAATGAGGGAAAAACCTCACCATGATCTAACATGCACAGTGCGTATGCATGTGCATCTCGGCAGACAGATTACAAAAGACGTCATGATGCTCTGAAATAATCACCATATTGATTTGGAATGAGCACCTGGCAAATTATGTTCTATTATTGTAGACCTTCAGAAATCTGAACGTTATCAGGGTAGTTGTCAGGGCAGCCCAGATACAAATGCAGAGAGCGTACAATAATGAGCTCTCTCTCTCTCTCTCGTTCTCCGTCTCTCCCACTTTTTCAGCTGCTCTCGTCCCTATCTCACTCTGTGTCTCTGTCCCTGTCAGACAAGCCTGGAGACTCATTGTTCTGCAGGAAATGCTCCCAGCATATAGACTGCAGGCTTGTATACTCTAGATTTAACCTTATAATAGCCTCACCAGCATTTAACCAACCGGCTTCCGTTTGCTTTATGTTACAAACACAAAAAAGGACTGACCAAGGCCGCCTCTGCTCTCTCCCTCGCATAAGTTGAACAGCGACAGGGAGGAAGTGAGGAAGTGAGGAAGCGGTCGGATCAAAATGTCCTCCGTGTGTATCTTTGTTTTGACAGTTGCCTCTAAACCTTTCAAGAGGCTAATATAGAGAGCGGTCCAGACACTCCAGTCTTGAGGCCTCCAGGCTTATGACCAACACAAGGCCACCAGCAGGTCGAGTTGTAGCTCCAGCACTCATAAAGACTGACACATATTTACCTGCAGCCACATGCAGGGGCATTCACTGCCTCTCTCTTCCCCTCCAACCTCAAACCAAATATATACTTAGAAAGCAGTGGGCGAGTGAGATTCCCTCTAATAGATGGTGCAGGTGTGGGAATGAGGGACTTTCCAGAAAGGGCAAGAAATATGTTCTTTAAAGGCCAGTAGCCTCCACTTTAAAGCAAGCGTCCAGAAGAAGGGGCTTCTACTGGCCGAGCCGCACACCTGCACCTGTAAAAACCTACAGAGTTCTTACTCATGTCTTCCTCTGTGAGTCTTTGTGACTCAGCCTGACCATCTCTGAAGACGAGAGAGAACTCCCTCCAGAATACGGACCTTGTTATTAGCACCGACATCAGCCGTTTGTTTAGATAAGCTCCAAGTTTAGCTGATTTATGTTCAATATACCACAATCTCACCTCGCAATCACTTGACTAAAAGATGAAGTTAAGTCATGCTGAAGTCAAAGCCCAACTCGGTCATTTAATCTATTCTCAGTAGAAGTCCAAGTCCTTGTCCAAGCACAAAAGAAAGCTAGCTACAAGCCAAAAAGCTAACAGGTTTAGCTCCCTGTATTTGAATTGTTGTTTTAAAAGACAGACGGAGACTATCTGAAACATTAAAGTAGATTATTATAATGAAATAAAGCCACGGTTTGTGTTACTGATCCAATGTGCTTTAAGATCCACTGTAGCATTGTGATGTGGGCAGTAACATGGTAACTGTATTTTTATTCATTGCCTTTTATGGCGTGTAACAGCTGAACTGTTTCACCTTAAACTGTGACAAATCAGTATCAAGCTCTGGTACCGACTCTTTGTACCATTTTTACAACAATAAACACCGAGTTATCAATTCTAACCGATGCAGGATCTCCGATCACTGTGTCTTCGCTGTCGTCTGAGAACAGGCCGACCTGACTATTGGGTTCTGTGTTCAGCTTCATCACTATCTCCCCCGTCTTCCTCATTTCATTAGGAATCACTCTGCACTTTGGAGAAACATTCAATTACGCTGCAATGGTAATTAAATGTTCCTCAAATGAGCTGGCTTAAATCATCTTCATTTGGGCTTCACTTGGGTTTTTAATGCCGTGTGCTGAACACAGGGCTCGCATAAACCTTAAGTGTCTCACCCGCTGGGAGAGTTTGAGGGGCCGCGCTCACAGTCACAGTCAGATGACATTTTAACCAGCTCTGCTGGGAAGATATCATTATTGGGAACAGATCCAGACTGCAGGGCTCAAACACACAAAGACCCGGAGAGTTTCGCTTCCAGGATTTAATTGCGTAGCGAAGCAAGTGATAGAGATTTCAACGAGAGAAACACGTTGTCTTAAGGTTTTGGTACATTTTTTTTTAGCTTTCTGAATTAGCACACATCTGAATTGGGAATAATTTACAACGAGAAATGGTTTGACCTCCGCTGACCTTACATTAAATAAAAGTACATTTCAATTTAGAAGTAAATACGAGACAAAGCATGAGTGTTGACTGTAAATATGGGGGATTACCTGTGGTTGGGGTTGACACCACGTTGTAGGCCTCAATCAGAAAAGTGGGCCGCTGGGCTTTGTCATCAATTGTATTAAACACAGTAACATTATTATTAAAATATATAAATTATAACTGAAAAAAACGCTAATTTGACAATTGGTCACGTGACTATGTGAAGTTTCTATTCAATTTCATTCACTGATGCTTCAACACATATTTTGTGATTGGACAGTAATGTAATACTCCTCTCAATGCAGTACAGTGCAGTACTTATCCATATTGAATCAAATTAAAACTTTATATTTACACTGTCTTTAAATATTTTTACTCACTACCACAACATAAAGTGTAAATTCTCATCAAGTGTAGGTTAAAAAAAAACAACAACACATAACTCTCTGCTAACGTTCTCTCTCTCGTGTTCTAGAAGGTCCACCTTTCACTGTGATGGTCCAACCCTGTACAGTCCAATATAATAAATGTAATCATTACATGTTAGGGAAATAACTGTAAATCATTTAATGACCCTACAAGGCGAGAGTTATTTTTAAAGGGGGATTCATCAATATTCTCCAGGGGTACATGAAGAAAGGTCAGAAAATTTCTCATTAGGCTAGGCGCATGCGCCCGACTGTTTTTCTGCGTGTATGACGGTCTGTATCATTGGGTTTTGTGTGTGTTTTTTTTCTCATGGCTTTAGTGGCCGTGATGTTGCTTTCTGACAGTGAATGAAAAAACAGAAGTATTTGAATTTCAATGGACATCTACTGTGTTCATCATTGTTTTGAACGAAAACAGTTGAATAACATCAATTAAACACACAGAACTGATGTCTTTTTTTTTTTTCACGTACACTCCGTACACAGACGCAGAGTGATTGACTCGACTAGAGCAGGGTTCAATCTTTGAGAAGTGCTGAGTTAAGAGGTCTGCCGTGACTTTGAGCCGGGGGCTGAGGGGCGGACAGCTTTATGAACGAGGATCTGGGATTCTTACCTCCTCACTCAGCTCACAGACGCTGGGGTCAGTATCTCAGCGGAGGCAGCTGTACCGTACGTCTAACAATTCTGAAGGTTTAAAATTTGAAATGCATTTATCACATAGAAAAGTTACACACTGTTTATCTTCAAGAATTCCACTGTCCATCTATTCATTGTTGCTCTACTGTACTGCAAGAACTACGCACGTCGTAATTTACACACTATCTGGGGAAGCATTTTGGATTCACAGAAGCACTTGAAGCTTAAAATACCATCTCAGCTCCAAGGTTTTACCAGCTACTGTCAAGTATCAAAGTATGGATTCAAATCTACTAACTCCATGAAAGAAAATTCTGAGGTGTTTTGCATGTTT
The DNA here is from genome assembly GCF_000523025.1 of Cynoglossus semilaevis. Taxonomy (NCBI): domain Eukaryota; kingdom Metazoa; phylum Chordata; class Actinopteri; order Pleuronectiformes; family Cynoglossidae; genus Cynoglossus; species Cynoglossus semilaevis. Next base: position 13,950,084 of record NC_024311.1, on the reverse strand, counting down.
TCTTGACATTTTTCCATGTTAAGAATAATTGTCAAAAAAAAACAAAACAGGTGTGAAACACACACATCTACCTGCTGTTATCTGTCTTTCCAGCAATGTAGATTTTTTTTTTAATCATTTTAAGTAATTTTAATTTATCTGGGTTATACTTGACTTTTCCACATCTACCTTGTGATTAACCAGATAAACTAGTTCTAACATGAAGTCATACCACCTACCACAAGACGGCCTGCACCGTCGCACACATGGTTGCACGCACATATCCACCAAATTGAATAAAAAAGTGTAAGCCGTGCTGATGTCAAGACCCTGGAAAGCAATGTAACAATTGATACATCATTGAATTGCAAACCATACACATGACAGTAATCCAATATATTCCCTTCATATGAATGTAATTATGGCTAATATGCGGCCAGCACTGCCAACTATTTTACAATATTGACCAGACTTCTTCGATTACTCAACATGTGGTGAACGTAGCCCGCGTTTATGGGCCGCACAGTGTTAATTAGCAACCGTGTTATTTCACTTGACAAATATTCAAGGTGGAAGTGGAGGGTGAGCGAATAGGAGAGCTCCAACCTCAGAACTCTGTCACTCCGGGGCACGTGACTCCGAGGATAAGTCGAAAACATGTGTGGCTTTTGTTCACTGCACTGCAACACATTCGCTGGTTTACTGCTGGTCCCTCGGCATGCATCAGCCCACAGAACTAATACTAGCTCACACAGGGTCATGTGCCAGAGTCCTCCCAACAGACAAAGCCCACTAGCTGTAGGCTACCAAATACTTTCCGCCAGTGTCAGAGAGGCCGTCCAGGATCCACCTCAGATGAGAAATCTGCTCTCCTCCTGACCTTGTTTTGTCTGCTCTGTCCTCTGTTGCACCCTTCTCAGCCCCAGCCTCCTTCTGACTAATGGATTAAGGTGATTATGACACGGCTGTGCCCACATTCTGCTGCTGGGGTGAAAATTGTTATTCCAGCTTTGTTGTTCTCACTAAACTGTTGATGAAAGTGCATCGACCCAGAGACATTTCAGCGCATAAATGTAAACCACGGGAAAGTTTGTTGTCTTCTTCGGAACTAAACCAACAGCCTTTGTCTTCTTTGAAAGTATTTGGGTTTTATCTGATTTACTGGTATATTTTCTTCCAGTCTGAAAGTGATGCAGTAATAACATAAAGTAAAAAGCAATCTAAAGTTGACACTAGTTGTGTACAACAAAGGCAACAATATGATCGGTGTAAACATGCTGGGCCATTCATGGAAGGAACCAATCAGCTTATTAGAACCATAGACTTGGGACTGCATTTCCACAACGGGTAACAAGTCTTCAGCAGCCTCAGCTTAAAAATGTAAACATTTAGGGAGAGCAATAAATATTGGAATAAAGCCCCTGATTGGTGGAGGACTTACCATCACTAAAGGAGGGTATCACACCAAAGTCTTGTCTCTCAAAGTGGATTAAATACGTTACCAAGAACTGTTCAGCACACCAACAACAACACACAGTCCAACAGATACACTGACTCAATGACCTCTGCTCTGTTCACCCGGTCCTCTGAAGCAGTTCAGACAGATACCAGAGGAAAACAGTTGCCTTCTGGATCACTGACATGTTAAAAAAAAAAAAGAAAAACTAAGTAGAGTGTGGCCACTGGCTCCAGATCATCTCTGTGAAGATTATTTTACATGGAACTGTTGCCATGCAGTTCATTTCTTTTCCACCAGAGAGTTGAAGACGCTCATGAAGTCTTCATGTATGTTCCAGAAAATCAATAGGACTGTGGCCAGGTACTACTTCCAATTTTCCAAACAGTGACAGAGCCCTGAGCTCCCACCAACTTATCACACAGAGGGAGCTGTTTACACCGTAGAGTCATCTACGCTGAGAGATCAGTCAACAGAGACACACACAAAGATTTAAATCATTTTAAAAATCAATGTCAATTGTAATAAATCAACTTTAATGTTGGAATGAGCCAAATTACCAGTGTACCGACTGATACTGCTTCACCAGTACATCAGTTTACTACTGTATCTCTGATCAGAAGAAATTATATAAATATTCCTAATTATGTACACTGCTCCTCGTTTGATGCTCATGGCTAACAGATGACACATTGGTCAATATGCAAATACTTACAAGTGTACAACAAATATACACATATTGACCAATCATATCAAATCTTATTAAAAGCCCACATGACATTGATCCAGACCAAGGATGTAATAATACCAGGCCTGGTCGGAAAACCAAGGAATAGTTAGGAAAAAGTTTGACGAAGAAAAAAACGTATACAGACCAGACTCCATTTGTCTTTTGAAAGCACTGCTAGTTAGAACACAGAATGATGCAAGACAAGAAAATACTAGAAGTGCGCACAAAAATAGCTTAAAAATGCTAAAAAGACAGGGAAAAACTTCAATGCTACAGAATGACCACAGAGGCCATGAAAACAGACGGGGCCTTTTATGAGTCAATATTACAGCGTTTTACACCATCCACATTGCTCACCACGTGATGGTCTCCCCCCTAATTTGATAGGTTCTCCTCATCTCCCTCCATGTAGATCTCCCTCAGCTCTGCACCATCAATAACTTCAACAGCACAAAAGCAGCAAAATTAGGTCCGCTACTTTCTTCTGTCATGACTAATGAGCTCTCCCTTCATTTATGTATTAGTCTCGCTCTGCTGTGGCCGTACCCCAGGGAACGAGCCACTGCTGTGCCTTCCAGTGAACAGGTAAGCCCAAACAGATGACACGCCAACATAATGGAAATAGAAACAATAGGGCTTTATCTGACTTTGTTTCAGCCACATGGAAAGTGTTTTGCTATCTTGAAAGCAGATGCATGTATTTACCCCTTTACATACAGAACAGAAAACAACAGACTCCCGGCCGCAGCCTCTGCTAATTTCTTCATTAATCCAATGCTAACACTGTAGCACACTCCATACATTTTTCTGTAGCGCCCCCTTTATTTGGTGCGCTCCATACGTTTTTCTGTAGCGCCCCCTTTTTTTTGGTGGGTAGGACCTTTGTCGACACATTCAAAGCTATTGCTTAAAACACTGCTGTTTGCGTGTACTTGTCGTGTGCGCATGGGTTTTTTTTTTTTCCCATAGGCCCCGGCAGTAGCCCCAAAACAAAACCACACATATCAGGGGGTTAGGTTGATCAGACCTAAATCTAAATTGACCATAGGTGTCAGTGTGAGAGTTGTTTATCTCTATATGTTGGTCCGCAATAGACGGGCGAACTGATAGGGTGTACCCTGCACTCACATGTTGAACGCTGGGATTGGCTGCAGCCTGCCCTGCCTGTGAGCCTGCAAATGAATAAACTGTAGATAATGGATGGATGGGTAATCCTACATGACTGTTATTCTTATTGAAAAGAGTTTGAAAAAAAAAAGTGGTACATAAGCTTTATTCTCCTCTTCAGGGACACACCCCCCACTTTGAAAACCACTTCTGTACAAAACTGTAATCGTCTACAATCAACTGCTAGAATAACATAACGGAATATTCTAGTGGCCAGTGACACATCATAAGAACTAATTTTTTCAGGCTAACCTGGAAGGTCGGCTCAATATAAGGTGTGTTTTTTTTTTTTGTTTTTTGTTTTGTCTTATACGATTATTTAATGAAAGTATTATCAGTCAGACCACAGTGTTCAGGTTACGTCATGACGTAGAACAGTTCCTTTTTACCCCTGCTTAGGTTTTCCAACCATAATGTTTTAAACAGGTTCACACTTAAGTTTATAAGAAGCTACTGGAGGCAGTGACGGTGCAGCAGCCACAGGTGGAGCGTGCTGTTCACAGTCTGATGTCAGGATAAGTGTGTGTGACTAAATGTTGAGTGAACACCGTGTCAAACGTTGGTTTATTTAAACTCCTACACTGCAGCAGTTTGCCACTGTTGAGAATGACGGCGAAGAAGACCGCAGTGGTCCACTGGGCATGCTCTTCATGACAGCCAATCAGTGTGAGGTTTCAACTAGACCTGGAGGAATTAACATGTTAATCACATTAATTAGTTTAGTGTGAAGATTTACTGGATTTCGATCATAAAGCAGAGGCTGAATGACAGGAAACGTGTTGTTATTTACACACTCTGCAGGACAGAGTTTTTGTTTCACAGAGTGGTTTGAGTGTGAAATACCATCTCAACGCCTGGAATGGCATTTATGGAGGCTTCAACTTCAGATCGGACGCCTGACCTTCATCAGAACAGCCTCACTGAACGCTGAAGGGATTCTGAGTGAGAGTCGCCAAGAAAACTTCTGGCATGTTCTACAAGCTACCATCAAGATGCACAAGATGTCACGACTAAAATCCACCAACTCGCACTATATAAACTCACACACACATCAATCTGCTGTTACTTCTTTCTGTTCCATCGAATGCACGAAAAAAATCAAGTTATTTGTCATATTTAGGAATGTTGAATTTATCTGGAGTTTTATAGTTAATGTCTATGACAAAATATTTTTTGGTATTTATGATTGTTCTAGTACAGGACCTACCTAAGTACTGTACTATGGACTTCAGCACTAAGAGAGAGCTCTGCTAAACACTTCTTCTTCAGTAACGGTCACTGTTTTAGGGCCTAAGATGGAAACCTAACCACAGGTCTCCAACATTTCAGAGGCCAGTGCATCAGATCCTTAGGTCGTTAACTAGAACCTGCATTTCACCAGTCGTGGCCTCGTCAGTGCAGCCTAGCTGAAACACAATACCGTTTATTAGAAAACCAAACAAAACGTCTGATGTAAGATTCACTAATTCACTAAATATTAAATCACCGCACTCCATTCTCCTCATTTATTTCCGACTGCAGCCAAGTGCCACAGTTATGAAAGGGTTATGAAAATATTTGGGTTGAGCATTTGGATCATCATCGCCGCCGCTGTCGACGGGAGCACGACTGACTTTCCTATTATTAAACGTTTTGCAGCCAGGAATCTAAAAATACGTGTTTGTTGCACACAACGATGAGATCATACGATCCTAGGGAGACAGGAAAAAGAGAGGACGGGAGAGACGAGAGGGGGAGAGAATTATTCTGTGATTATGGGTTCTTGTCAGATGAAAGGAAAGGTTATTTGTCAGCAACTTGTCAAAATCGGCCACAAAATAGGAATCATCGCTGCGACTGGCCAGACCAGAGCAGACCAGACCAGACCAGGCCTCAGAGCTTACATCACCCACCTCACCCCCCCAGCCCCAAATTACATTATTATTGAATGACTAAACTGCCATATGTCATCAGTTAATTACATCGTACAGTTAATAAACATTAGGAAATGAATCTCCTCCTCATGACATCTCATGTGGACAAGTACTTAATGCTGGGAGAAATTAGTTTAACAGGAGTTACACTGGAAAAAGTGACAACTGCTGCCCATCGGTGGTGCACCAGTTCGTCGAGTACACACTGTATCTAAGAAGAAACATGAACGAACATATAGCACAACGGTCCCGAGCTTTGATAACTACTAAACAAGTACTAAATCCATTACCAGTACTTGACTGGACAGTGTGGACAGAAGAATACCCAGACTACCTTGTGTTGTTGTTGTTGTTGTACACAGATCAATTAAAAGTAGCAGACCTCTGAACCCAGATAAAGTGCAAAGTACGAGGGAGCTTTATATGACTTCCCTGCGGCACCTGGACCACTGCTGCAGATAAAGTGATTTTTATGGCCGCAACATAATATCAGTGTGGATGGAACACCAAGTTTACTGGCATTCACTTCCACTGACACATACAGAGAGTGAGGCTTCCTCGCCTTATGTAACACCACTGACACTGACACTGACACTGACAGTCAGACCAGTCAGTGTTGTTTCCTTAATGTCACAGTGTGTTTTTAGAGTCCAGGTGTGTTTCTGACAAACTCCAGTTCTTACTGTGTTTTTCTGTCTGTCTCGTCCAAAGTACAGAAAGGACAGATGATTGTGGTACTTTTTTAACTACTTCTAGATGAACTTTCACTTATCTTTAGATCATTTTTAGCTGTTTTGGATAAGTGTCCACAAATGTGTCCCTGGGCTAAAATGTTTGTTTAGGACGGTCATCACATGACAACAAAACAGTGTCACTAATGACTTTTAAATAAAAGGTGCTTTATGTTATTACTTTTCCACAGCATATAATTGTTTACTAAATTAAGCCAATGCTGTGTTTCCAGATTATAATCCAGACAGTTTGGTTAGTGATTGATATTATTTATATAATAACAAGAAAAGGAGAAGAACAGAACTAGAAGTTATGTATAAAAATAATAATGAAAAAATTGCATGTATGTATTATTTGTTATTACTACTATTATGATTATTCATATTATTATTTACAAAACCCTTTGTGTACATGATCTACTGTTCTCACAATGAGAGGAAACCATGCTCTGGCACGACCAAAGGGTGGCAGTGTTGAGTTTATTAATGGTGCGCATTGACAGGATGGAGCTGTGGAGTCCACCTGTCATGTGTTTGAACGGTGGTGTTTTTCTAATGTAACCTCTCGTCATCAGCATTAACGTTACTAACCGACCACATGTTTTAACTAACAATACTAATAATACTAATAATAATAAGTTTATTAAATACGAAGGCTGTGTTTTTACAGCAGGTACGATCCAATATGTTACAGCAGTGCTTTTCCTTTTTCTTTTCTTCAAAGTATATAAGTGTATGTTTCACTTTTAAATGTATAAAATTGTAAAAGTAACGTTTCTGTGGGCATGAAACAATCGGGGAGTTTACCAGAATCTAGTTCATTTGACGTGTGATTTACATTTGAATTAGTGCGATAAAAATGTATTTTTTGTGAAATAAAGAAATAAATTATTCCGAAAAACCATAATATTATTACGTTTGCTTTCGTGATTCTTTCCTTCTTTTTTTTAAAAAAAAAAAAAAGCTCCGGTGGAGAAGTGTAATAAAATATTCACTACAATCATAATCACGAGGAAAATCACGGATCTGTTACTAAATACGAAGCCTACGTGAGGCAGGGCTCGGCGGTGTGAAGCTGACAGTCAGCTGACAGCCTCAAACACTTCAGAAAAGTTTGGTTAACTAATATGTTAATTAGCTGTGGCGGAGTGAAAGCCGATTGGCTCTCGGTCCGAGTCAATTTCCCATTTGCAGCCTGACGTCAGGGCAGCTACAATGCTCTTAAACTCATCTGCTGTGTGTGTGATCCCTCTAAAAATCGGCCCCGGCAGTCAGCGGCTTGAACAGGCTGCGCTCCCGTCGCTCTACCCGGCTCTTCGTCCCTCTCTCCGCTTTGCGCAATGAGTCCGCGAGGAAACGCCGCAAAGTGTTAAATGTTCGCAGTCCAACCGCGACCTGCACATGCTGAGAACGGACGACTCCGCTACCGGTGCGCGCCGCACGGCCGTGTGTGTGCAATAGACTCTGCAAAGACAAACTCCTGTGCGCTCTGACGCCTGCAGGTCCGCGGTTGCAAACGGGGACATTGAGGAAGAGAGAGAAAGAGAGAGAGAGAGAGCGAGAGACACTGCGAGCGAGCGAGAGAGAGAGAGTCGAAGAGAGAGAAAGAGAGAGAGAGAGACAAAAAAAAAATCAAATTTTATTTTCTCCACTCTTGAGACAAACGCTCAGAAATCAAACTGGCTCACGTTTTCCCCAACCAGCCCAGTTTGACAGCTGCTCTTCACCCCGTTTGGAGGACTGTCAGCAGCAAGAGGATGGCATCAGAGCTGGCAATGAACAACTCCGACCTGCCCACCAGTCCCCTGGCCATGGAATATGTTAATGACTTCGATCTGATGAAGTTTGAAGTGAAAAAGGAGCCGGTGGAGCCCGAACGCAACATCAGCCAGTGCAGTCGCCTTATCGCCGGGGGATCCTTGTCTTCCACTCCGATGAGCACGCCTTGCAGCTCGGTGCCCCCTTCCCCAAGCTTCTCTGCGCCCAGTCCGGGCTCGGGGAGCGAACAGAAGACACACATAGAGGATTTCTACTGGATGTCCGGTTACCAACAGCAGTTGAATCCAGAGGCGCTGGGCTTCAGCCCCGAAGACGCGGTTGAGGCGCTGATCAACAGCAGTCACCAGCTCCAGTCCTTCGATGGCTACGCCAGGAGCCAGCAGTTCGCTGGCGCAGCGGGAGCGGGAGGCGCCATGGCCGGGGAAGAGATGGGCTCCGCCGCGGCGGTCGTGTCGGCGGTCATCGCTGCTGCAGCGGCTCAGAACGGAGCGCCGCACCACCACCATCACCACCACCACCACAGCTCCAACGGCGGCCACCACCAGGCGCAGGGCGTCCAGAGCAACGGCACTTCTGGGACGAGTCACCCACACATGCGCCTAGACGACCGGTTTTCAGACGAGCAGCTGGTGACCATGTCGGTGCGGGAGCTCAACCGGCAGCTGCGCGGGGTCAGCAAAGAAGAAGTGATCAGACTGAAACAGAAGAGGAGGACCCTAAAGAACAGAGGCTACGCGCAGTCCTGCCGCTTCAAGCGCGTCCAGCAGCGGCACGTCCTGGAGGGAGAGAAGACGCAACTCCTGCAGCAGGTCGAGCACCTAAAGCAGGAGATCTCCAGGCTGGTCCGGGAGAGAGACGCGTACAAAGAAAAGTATGAGAAGCTCATCAGCAACGGCTTCAGAGAAAATGGATCGAGCAGTGACAACAACCCTTCATCCCCGGAGTTTTTCATGTGAGTGTCGACGTTTTTGTGAAAAGAAAAAAGAAAGAGAAAAAAGAAAAGAAAAGAGTATCGCTTGAGTTTCTCATCTGAGCTTAAAAAAAGTTTCCATGCCAACATTTTTCATTTGACACAAAGCCCTCTAGACCAAGAACTAATTTGCCAACTTTTTTTTTTTTTTAACCTTTTATACATTTTTAAACGAGAGTTTGCTCGAGTCTGCGGCTGTTTTTAGATTTGGAGCCTCTGCTATATCTCAGTTCAGGGAGGCGCAGTAAGAAAACTTTTTTTTTTTCCTTCTGCTGTCATTGTCATCAGCTCATCATTATTCTCTTTGTCCAGATTTTTTTTCCCTTCAACATTGCTGTTCATTCGTAAAAAAAATTTTTTTTGTTCCTCTTTTCCCTCAGAGTTGAATAAACTTTACACCGAAGTATACGTGCATGAACGCCTGTACTCGGTATACTCATCTGAAGTTCATCAACTCGACCCCCCCTCACCCCCGGCCCCCCTCCCTCCCTTCCTTTTTCTTCATCATTTTACTTTGAACCCAAATGTACAGACTCCTGTCCAACCGCATCCACCGACAACTTTTATATTTTCTCCTTTTTTTATGAGTGTGTGTGTCTGCCAAAGTTGGAGGATCGCGAGCATTGACGCCACTTCATCTCATGCGTTTGCTTGTTTCTGTGTTGAGCAAAAGAAAAAAGAAAAGAAAAAAAAGAGAGACTTCTATCCATTACAAACTGTTGAATTATTATTATTTTTTTCTAAGAGATGTGTTATTAAACGGCCCTGCATGCTGGACATGTATGGTTTTTGTTTGTATTTTTTATTTTTGTTCTTCATTTCTGTGCTTGAAGATGTCTTTTTTGTCGGATGATTCCAGCATGACATTTATATTCTCCATTATGGCTTTTTCCACTCACTTTTTTGAGACTGCGTCCAAAAAGTGACCAGACTTCCACCGACCACCACTTATCCCCCCCCACCCTCACCCCCAACCCCCAATATTACTCTTAGAATTTTTTAGAACAGGGGCATTTCAGCTGTGTTGAAGTGCGCAACACCATCGCTGCGGACGCGCGTGCGTCGCTGATGGAAGTTAACGAGCGGAGAAAAGAGTTAAAATAAGAAAAAAAAAATCATCGTCAGTCCATTCGTTTGGAGTTTAGTGTTGTTTAGAGCTCATCTCGTTATATTCAGATCCTCCATTGTGCATTTGTCAACATTTAGAAGACTTTTTTCCAGGCGTAATTTAATGACAAATTTTATTTATTCAAGTTACACGTTGTTGTTTTTTGTTTTAAAAAATCCTGCACAGATTTTTTCTTTATATTTTTGCATTTTTCAAAAAAAAAAATTTGGCTGGACTCCAACATAGTTCACAAACAGCGCTTAATTCTGCAGCATGTGCTTCAGGGAGCAGGGGAGGGTTTTTACTGTGATGCTGCAGAAGGTCTGTCTCTGAAATTTGAAATAAATAAAAATAAAAATAAAAACTGCTTTGCGTTAGGGCACTGGAATAACTGAAGTAGAATAAGTGGCACCTGTAATCGTGTGGAAGCTGAGAAAAAGTTGTGAATCTGCACATGTCAGTGTGGAATCTGCTCCGACTTGATGGTAAATTATTGATACTTCATTAACAATTCAGAAGAGACTGTTGTTTTGTTTTGAGCGAGCTCATTATTCTCCAAGCAATAACTATAATTATAATCAATAATGTCTGGACATTGTTAGATGGTCAGGGGTGGACACCCTGCATGGGCATCATCCGCCAACAAATCTTTAAAAAAAAATGTTAATAATCTTTCATCTCATATATAGTATATATAAATATATCTATATATTTTGCTGTGCAAAATTATTTCACTCACTAACCATATGTGATGTTCATATATGTGCTCGATTTTATTTTATTTTATTTTTTTTTCATTTCATACAATTAAATGATATGCAATAAATGTATGCAATTGTCCTGAAGCAGTTTCTCACTTTTCTTTTTACTTGTCCTGGGATTTTTATTTTTCATGCCCAACACACACACACTCACACACACTCACCCACAGCTAACGACGACCTGAACCGAGGGTTTTGTTCCATGTTTGACGCAGCAAACCAAGGAAGGAGATCAGAAATGGCTCATTTCTGATTTCCTTCAGTTTTTACGCCCGGGTTTTTGCAGAAACAGAGGAAGGAGAAGGTAGAAATAAGACGATGACGCCACACAGCTCCACACCTTCACTGGCCCACAGCTGCTGTCAAAACACAGTTTTTAAAAAGATCCTCTGCTCTTCAGCCAGACAGACTGACCTGTGTCAGAGCGAGCGCAGGATTCACAGGTTTTACAGTGAGAAACCTCCTCACCCTGCTTTTGTTACTGAGGCCAAATAAGGTTATGTAAATGACAGAGTCAACTGTGATCTGTGTGTGTGTGTGTGTGTGTGTGTGTGTGTGTGAGCATGAATTCTATCTCTGATTTTGATTTTTATCTTTTACTCATTTTCTTCTCCATTTTCTTTCTACTTTGGTATTCTGGAGCGTGAACATGTGTGTGTGTGTAGGTGTGTGTGTGTGTGTGTGTGTGTGTCCATCCCAAAATGGAAGGATATGTTTGTGTGATCATTTGCCTGTTTTCATACTTTACCATCTTTTCACCAAATGTTTGTGGTGAATCCCAGTGTTTTCTCCTCTCACTCTCTCTCTTACTCTCTCTCTCTCTCTCTCTCTGTGTGTGTGTGAGTGTGTGTGTGTTCATATTTCGACCAAATGTTTGACTTTGTCGTTCTCACTGAACTCTTTTTTCATTCTCCTCGTACATGAGTGTTCTTTTGTTTCTCTGAGTCGCATGTTTGCACAGATGAAAAAAAAAACAAACTAAAATCTGTGTCCATTTCTACTCATTTCTCTCTCTCTCTCTCTCTCTCTCTGTGTGTGTGTGTGTGTGTGTGTTTCTCTTTCTCTGTACATATGTTGGGATCATCGTTGACGTCTTTTTTTTTTACCTCTTTTTGTATTTTCATCTTTTTCTAACTCATTTCCTGATCTCCAGGAGTTTTCCACTTCTCTCTTTCTTTGTCACACACACACACACACACACACACAGAGAGAGAGAGAGAGAGAGAGTATGAGTATGAGTGTTCATGCCTGTGTGAGTTTGCATTTGATGTACACACTTTTTAACCTGTCATTGATCGTTTCCACCGTCTCTGTCCTTTTTTGTTTTAAAGTTTTTCTGTCCCCTGTGTGGGCATGTACGTGTATGTGTGTGTTCTACAGAGTAGAAAAGCACTGGTACTGGAGTGTGAATTTGAATTTGTGCACGTTTTCATACGAACATCGCCGTCTTTCTTCCCCTCTCTCTCTCTCTCTCTCTCTCACCCGTGTCATCCTTTAGTTTTCCCTGATCTCACCCTGCTTCACCTTGATTGTCAGACATTTGGCCCCAGAATAGGCATACTTTTCAGGGGTGAGGTGGGTCAGGGAGCAGCAGCAGCAGCGAGGGCACAGTCATGTCAGGCATGTGAGTGGGCACAGCCTGGAGTCGCTGCCAATAACAGTCAGCTGCTGCTGCTGCTGCTGCTGCTGCTGCTGCTGCTGCTGCTGCTGCTGCAGCGAGGCCCAGCGCTGCTCTCTCTCTGTGACAGTTCAAACATCTACACTCAAGTCTTTGAACGCAAACTGTTCCCCGACAGACAAGGCCGCTCTCCTACAAACACAATAGGGGAAAAGTTGGAGAGAAAATTGTGGGACGAGAGGTAGCCTGGCGGGCATCTCAGTGTTTCACTGTTCCAGAACAATTTGTTTGTTGAAACAGGAAGAGCAGCAGGCCAAAACACACTGCAGACAGAAAGGTTTCTAAGGACACCTTCTGACTCTGTCTGCTTCATTCGAAAAACAAAAAAACACACACAAAACAATCAAACAATCAAACACTCTCCTTGTACCGTAGCTTGTCACTCTGATATTTTTTTCTCCACCTATGTATGTTTCATCCATATGCATTTTAAAGCCACTGTCGCCATCTGCCACGGCACATATGCTAAATAGTCTGTCAGTAAAAAGAAGAAGAAGAAGAAGAAGAAGAAGTGGAGAGGGTTTTAAGCCAACACTTGTTTCCCATCCCGTTTTGTGTGATCTCCTGTGAGGTGCACGCTGCTGCTGCTGGGGTGGATGATTTGCCCAGAGTGAGGGGAGAAACTGAGACAATAGGCGGGCTCCAGGCTGAATTAAATGATTTTGCTGATGATTAATAGTAGTGTGGCCCACTGGCTCCTGCGATGTAGAGATGATAAATCGTGAGCGCGGCTCCGTGCAGCTGTGCCAGTGTTGGGTCTTAGCATGCACACACCACGCAATTTACAGCCGAGGCGCTCTCTTTCTTCCTCAATTTATCTAATTACATCTATTTGATCGGAGCAATAGTGCTGCAATGTTTTGATATTTCATATTAACTGCAACAATGAATTAAAGCCTGGATTACTGTTTTCTCTCCCTCCCTCCCTCCCTCCCTCTCTCCCTCCCTGCCTCCCTTCCTCCTCTTTAAACAATATGTTTCTCTGCTTGCCATTTCAGAGAGAGGGAAATTATTTCCTCTTGACTCTAGGAGCCCCGCTTCTCTAAAAGCTGTGCATTTGTGCGCCGGGTGTTTTTGTTGTGTTTTCTGGTGGAATGTAAACGATGAGAGTGCGGTGGCCGTCGTAGACTCTTTAGCTTGTTTATTGTTGATGGTGCCCCTATTGTGAGAGCAGTTAAACCTCGAATACCCGTGCAGTAGAACAAAAAAGACACAAACCGCACACGCTAGAAATGAGAGCACTCCAGCAGGCACCCAGAGAACAAATACACACACACACACACACACACACAACACACACACAGACAAACCATAAATGTTCCAGTGTGTACTTGAACTGCTCAAATACTTGGGGGCTAAATGACATCTGAGTGAGGACAGATCTAATTTGCAAAAAAAAAAAGAAAAAAAAAGGAAAAAAAAAAGATATTCCTTCCTGCCTCTGCAGCATCAGTGCACACTGGTTATGGAGGTGATTAATCTATCGATCTTCCAGTGATGCACTCACAGGGAACGCTGGTTCTCTACAGGGCGACAGCGTGAGATGCAGCCTGACGCTCACTCAAGTGGCAGCATGGCAGCTGACAGACCCAGAAATAAAAGCTGCAGGAATTTGTCTGATGGAGCCAAAAGAGAAGGCGCGCTGCAGAGGATCTGTTGTGTTCCTGTTTCTGCTTCTGCATCTCTTAAATCATGCCAAGCATGTGCGAGAGGTCGATCTGTGGCCACGCAGATAAAAATGTGCTCTCGTACTGTACTGTATATGTGCACGTGTGAGTGTGTGAGTGTGTGAGAGAGTGTGTCCCTGAGTCTCTCTTGTCCTCTTTCGGAGAAGAGGATGAGCAAAGGTCAAAAGTTACAGCGCACAAGGCTGCTCTCAAAGTCATTAGAGTAATCCCTGCCCTGGGGAGCTCCTGCTCATTTCCTTTGCCCAGAATCCACCGAAAGAGGTGTGTGTTTGTGTGTGTGTGTGTGCACATCCGACATGGTACAGAAGGCAGTAAATTTAATAGGGCTCGCTGCCAACTTATTATTGTTTTTTTTTCTGTTTTTTTTTTTTTTTTTTTCAAACATTTACTGGATTTCTGTTACAGCGAGTGCGGACATTTTTTTGTCCCGGGGTCTGAGGAAACCAAATATATTTGGAAATGTAGCAAAACACCTTCCAAATATGGAAGGGTTTCTGTCCAGACAGCAGATGTGTTAGATGTTGGTGAGACAAGCTCAGCTCAACGACAGTAAGAGTTGAACAGTTTGAACAAAGTGTTAACGGAGTACGTTCGGCCATGTTCGTGGTAGTGTGAGTATTCGCGCAGGGCGGTATTTACTATTTTCATGCCCACATTATTGCAGCGTGACTGTGCTGAGCGTGTTGAAAAGGCAACAACAGAACAGAAGCCAGGGTGTGTTCATCTGGGTGTCAGTCACAGGTTCACGCTCTAAGTCAAAACAGCAAGTTTGGAGAATTACGAAACAGTTTAGAGAGAAAAAACACCTACAGAAGGCCAGAAATATACGAGATTTACTGCAATGTTTTTTTTATTTTTACAATTTAACCCAGTGGTTCCCAACCCTTTTTTGGCTCGTGACCCCATTTTGACGTCCAAAATTTCTGGCAATTTCTTTTATTTATTTCTAGAATTGGGTTTTAATCATGTTTGTTATACCGTGTTGCAAATACACAGATGTCAGATGAGTTACATTATAGTTTATACTTTTAGATCAACTTGTCTTTCCAAGGCCCAAAATAAATACTGAACAAACAATTCCTCAAACAACCAATTATTGAATTTTTAAACTTCATTTATATTCATGGAAGTGAAAGTAAAATCAATTACTAGACAGGTGACCCAATTTGAATTCCAGGTGACCCCATGTAGGGTTGTGACCCCTAGGTTGAAAAAGGCCAGGTTAACATGAAGTACAAGAAAAAGTGATCTGAAAACTAAATATATTGCCATATATGTGTGGTGGGTAAAGTGTTGACGACCGCTGTTCTGTACAGATTAATGACAAACACAGGTCGTTAGCATTTAGGCTACAGTAGCCTAAATGCTAACAACAACTGTGACATGTACTGTACACGTCAGGACGTTTCCGTGTGAGAAACTATCAGACAGTTATTTATTATTTCTGATTCTGTGGAAAGTTTTTTTTTATCTCAACATTTCCAAACAAATCCAACTACTGATGCGTAACGACACGTGGGATGAACGTGACTTGACCTTGACGTCCGTTTCATTGGTGTTAAACGTGACCTTGACGTCCGTTTCATTGGTGTTCGTCACTAGCCTGAGAATGAGCTGATGCATTAAAAACATCACTGACTGTACAACCCTTAAAACAAGAGCCTTTAGGTTTGGTTTGTTTGTTTGTTTGTATTTTTAAACAGCTCTGACGTATTTATGACCCAGCGTTGTGTAAATATATATTTAGAGGTGAGTTTTTCACACACCAGTCGCCTCGTCACGCTGTTTGTTTCCCTGTTTTTAAGCTACTGTAAAATTCCGGGGCTGATTTAATTACTTGTATGAGATTAATTTTTGCAGCTTCTTTTAATGGAAAAAAGCGGTCGCTGTGAAAACGTAATTACGAATATTTAGCTGTTTATCTTGTTTGTTTTTTCTACCTCTCTACACTGTGACACACGGTGTGTGTGTGTGTGTGTACGAGTCCAACGTTCCTTATTAGACTAGGTGAAATGTAACTGTAACTTCTGTGCAGCAGAGACAAAAGAGCATGAATTGTTTTTTTACATAACGTCTGTGATAATGTCGACATATATTTTTGTGGAGTTTCTCGATGTTTCTTTTATTCCTACTGTTATTTGAGATGTTTTTCCATCTCCTGCTGCTCTAAAAACACTGGTTTAACAATTTATTTGTAAGAAAAAAATATTTGCCTATTTCTTTATGATCAAATGTAGAAATTACCAGCTATGGCGTCAAACTCACAAAATAGATTAAATACCATTAATGTCAGGGGTGAAACAGTGTTCCACTCCAATCAACTTCAAGCTGATTCAGGTCAAAGTTTTTTTTTAAATTTTTTTTACCAAACTTCAAATCTGTCATCAGATCAGTGACACAGGTTGATTTGACGACATTTAGTGGTGAGTTAAAGTATTTCCTGTAAACCCTGGTTGGACTCTTACAGGTCCAACCAGGTGACAGTCACATCTGTGAACAGTCAGAGCGATCACAGTCAGACAAATGGGAGGCGGAACTCCGACACAGTCTCTCATTCAGAGAGCGCTGGACATCGGGGATCAATTAGGTTGCTTATTTTATCACAGCACGCGCCGCTCCTTTCTTCACATTCTTTTCTGTCTTTCTGGCAGAAAGTCGTGTATGTGCTTCACACAGACATTAAGTGAATTCACTCAGTGTCATTAGAGAGTTGTCCTTGAAAGACTGGCTGCAGGTTATGGTGGTAATGAGGTGGTCTGGACTGGCCGGGGTAATTGTATATGTCTGTAAATGGACCCAAACCAAGAGGCGATGACTTAAATAAAGTCATCCCTCAGCGGTGCCACTGCACACAAGGTGACGGCGGAGCCGGGATTATAGGCTTTCAACGTCGCATGTCATTTTTATTTTACTTCCAATAATAACAAACACCACATAAGTGTGTCTAAAAACGTGGTTCCACGGCCCAGAAAAATGCCTCACAAGCTGTGTGATTTTTTTTTTGTTCAGTAGTGGTGTACATATTTCTGGGTTATTTATTGAAATAACTTTAATGATCTCATTAGTCCTTTACACTTTCAACTATGTTCAAACTATTTTTGTCAGAATTTAACGTTTGTTCAATTGTTTTGGCTAAAAACAAACTTTTGTTGACCCTCCCCCACACGTACACAAATAAATGGAGCAAAAATACAGTATATTTTTACTGCCGTGTGAATCAATTCTAATTTTTCTGTTTCCCATCAGTTGTTTCACTGCTACAGTATCGGCTGATGTCCAGTAAACGTAGTATTTGGTGCAACTTCACTGAAGTCTAACGAATCAAAACAACAGCGTTTAGGTCTTTGCCCCCTAACCCTCACCCCCTACCTCACCCGCCTTCTCTGTAACAGTCTGGATCTCCTGCAACAGTGAGACGTCTGTAACAGTCTGTAACAGTCTGTAACAGTCTGTAACAGGTGCCTTCCACCATCAACATCCACTTCCTGACTCCGACCAGTGAAGCAGCAACGTTTCTTTTCTCACATTAAATCCGTCTTTTTACTCCAGTTAACACCTTCTTTAAATTTTCCCATGTGCCAGCCTGTTGAAAGCTCATAC
>NC_024311.1:13929397-13932209 GCF_000523025.1 Cynoglossus semilaevis | reverse complement strand
TCATCATGCTGCATCACCACTGTTTTCTTGCACTTCTATAAACTGCCTGGATGTGAGTTATGTGGCATTTATTTGCAAATGCAATGATTTAAAATTTCCTACTCTGCAGTGTACGGACACACACACACACACACATACACACACACAGGTTTCCAACACCGTCAGTTTCCACTGTCACGTACGAGCACTTACAGGAAACATGAATAACTCCATTTGGATCAGTCCAACGCTACATTTAGGGGACGGTTTTAATGAAAACCCTGCTCATGAGGTCATAGTCAAGGCAAATATTACGGCCATTTATTGGTCTGTTCCACAACAACATTTATTAGAATGAAATAAACAGGAAAGGGAGGCTTTGGCACAAAACCATTTGCCTGTTCTTTGTAACGGCGCGGCGTATACTTAGATATTTTATTTTTGTCTCTTGTGGTTACAGCATCGTGATGCATGGGCTCTGCCTGGAGAATCTATTTGCATGCAAATTTTTACATTTCCTTCTGCTTCAAACGCTTACTATGATACATGAACTGTATTTCACTAGACAAGGTGAGAGTGAATCTGAGTCGCAACGGATCTACTTGTTTCTCTGTGATTGTTTTGTGCATCTTTATATATGTGTGTGTGTGTGTGTGTGTAGAAGGAGAACGAGGAGACAACGTCACATGTACTTTCTCTGACACTCATTTTTCCACTTTGTTTTTGTCTGATCTCATTTGTTCCTTTAGGTCATCGAGAAAATTCCTCCATCTGTGATTTCCAGCCCTATTCCTCTGTGCCCTTGGCTTCCTGAGGTAAAACTTGTCCATATTATTTATTCTCAGAATTTGTTTTTTTTTTCTGTTGTTTTTTTTCTGGCCTTCGAAGTCAATCAAACACAGACGCTGTGTAGATTTTATACAGCCTGATGGTAAAACACCAGTCAGACATAATAATGTAATATTAATCTTGCCTTAATAATTCATCAGAGTTCCATCTTAGTTTAGCGAACAGTTTGTCCACATGGCCCTAATGTACTGGAGTGTCAATTCTCATTCATATGATTAAGAGCAGACTCTGTGATTGTTTAAACTCTCTCTACATCATATCTCTCTCCGGCCTGTAAAACTGCTGAGTACTACACACACACACACACACACACACACACAGACACACACACAGACAGGCGAGAGAGTGCCGGTCACATGAAATCAACAGTACGATCACAGACTGTAAATCACAGACTCAGATGTTGTGTTTAAAGTGATGGAGAGAAAACCTTACAGTTTGGTGGTGGAAATTTGATTTCCATAAATGTTTCACTGTTGTTGGTCAGGCTGTGGATGACATGGACTATAACCATTGTGACCTGTGGCCTTGGACATGTGTGTGTGTGTGTGTGAGAGAGAGAGTTTCTGACTGGCCTGAGGGAAACGATCTTCAAGTCATAGTTTTGATGAAAACTGAAAACCTGACGTTAAAGTCCTGTCACATTTAGACTGTATGTCATTTTCTTTCTCTTCTTGCAAGAATTTGGGATTTTTACTGTGAATTTGGACAGAGTTTTGGGAGGTGTGTTCCTGTCAAAATGAAGGTCAAACATAAGAATATTATATTAATAACATGAACATTGTTTCTGACAGCGTTAGTAGCCTTCATATTTAGTAAGTTTAATATGTAAGAAAATAAAAGTTTCATGTGAAAGACGCAGCAGTTAAATACAACTGATTAAGTGAAGGGGGAAGAAAAGTTTAAAGATCTGAGATTTGGTCAGAACTTGTTGTTTCAGTGATTGAAAGACGTCCTGTAAGAATCTCAGTCAGCAGCCAAGAAACCACTCTTTAGAAAAAGGGAAACGAAATGGAATCAAAATCAATGACAAAAAGAACAGTAGAGCAGAGTGATGGATCAAGATTGGCAACATGGAGGATGGACCACCCAAACCACTCACACCAGGGCCAAAACTAAAGAGGAACTCTGGGAAGTCCTGACAGACACCTGGAGACCACTTAGGAAAACGTTCTATACGGTTAAATATATCCTACATATTTTCCCTTTTTAGCTGCAAACCCATATTTGATGTTATCAGAGAGCACCTTGCCTTTTCCCCAATGTCAGCTGAAAATGGTTCCTGCTCCTGCTGCACCCCCCCCCCCTCCCCCTACAGGGCACAGAGGTTGGGAATAAATACAAAAACATTACCATATATTGTGTTGTAGCTCGATAATTGAGATCAAAATAAATACGTCAAGTCGTCAAAGTTTTGCTAGAAAAGAAGAGAAAAAAAAATCCAGTGGTGACCGAGGAATTTGGAATCACGCACACAGTGTGTGTGTGTGTGTGTGTATTTGTGTTATTTACTCGATTGTGCATTTTGTGGAGCAGTGGGATCACAGTCTGGCACCGTCTCCAGCTCCACTCTACTTCAGGAGGGGAAGAAGGACAAAAGCCATCAGGGAAGACAAGGACAAATCATTTTTAGATGAAGTGTTCTAAGTGCCGTGATTCTCCTCCCACGTCATCACTGTGAATTAGGTGCCCTCCTCGTGCTGCTGAAGGCTGTCGAATATAAACAATGCCAGGGGAGCGGATGTTAAGAGAATGAAAGTGGAAAACCATGAGAGTGTCTATCTTAGTCAGCCTCGTAAATCTGGGATCCCTCGCCACGCCGCTTCCGTATAGTGATGTCTGACAACCTGCCAGCCGAGCGTGAGCGCGGTGTGGTCCGGTCGATCGCGGTTTTAGGCACGGCAGACGTTGCAGGCGAAGCCGTGTCTTTGTTTTATGCAAATCCATGCATATGAGGCGGGCGTCGGGGTGTGTGTGCGTGGTC
>NC_024311.1:13924479-13929340 GCF_000523025.1 Cynoglossus semilaevis | reverse complement strand
AGACAGGTCTCTGTGTCCTTGCCTGGGAAAAGAGTGTCCTAACTTCGGCCTGGACTGCGGAGACAGCACCAGGACGCCATGCTCTTGTGTCTCTACCCTTTCATTACAAAAAAAAAATTTTTATTTTTTTTTGCAAATCCTTTGCATGAGGCCGTTAAGTGAGGTTAACATCATATGAAACGACCAGGGTGTGTTTTATAAAGGCAGGCACAACAAAGAGGCTCCTGAAGCAAGAAAACACACACACACACACACACTGAAGTTCAGAGCCCAGCCGGGAGCTGAGGCACCCAGAATACGCTGACAAAGATAAAACAGCAGGTGTGTTTATATGCAGAGTAAGTGTATGAGGAAGGCTGTGAGAAAAAAAAAAGAAAGTGCAAGATTGTGAAAGCAGCATATATGTGTGTGTTTGTCTTTCAGCAGCCTGCATATGTTTGTGATCACATTAAAGCAGCGGGTACACAAGGGCATGGCCCACACGACTGTACTGTACCGTACTGTACTGTACTGTACTGTACTGTACTGTACTGTACTGTACTGTACTGTACTGTACTGTACAGCAGGGTGGCTCGGCTGAAGCCGTGTTCTCCGCTGCACGGATCGAGCTGCCGCTTTCAGGCGACTTTTTCAAAATGTCCCAAAAGAAGATCCTGCGTTCTAACAGTCAGAGTCAGGTGGAGGCTCCGCTATCACAGAGAGCTCTATTTCTGGGCGCGAGGATGTTGAGTCGTTGAGGGCAGATGAAATCGATCCAGATTGACCCGTCATGTGGAGGAGAAAATGAATGAGAAAGAGGAGGGGTACAGAGGCCGGCAGGAGAGAGACGAAGAGTGAGAGAGAGAGAGAGAGAGAGAGAGAGAGAGAGAGAGAGGGAGAGAGTACAAAAACAACCTCCTGCTCCATATGGGTCAAAAGTCGAGGGATGATTTATTCAAGACTGGGTCTTATTCCTTCTTACCACCACCCTCACCCGCTCCTCCCCCCCAAAGGCACCCCATCACCCCCAGTTCCACCTGCCTCTCGGAAAGGAGTGAGAAACTGGAGACTACTGAGGAGGAGTGGACTATATTTACCCTGGGTGACCAAAGACACTGTGGTCTAACTTTAAACTTAAAATTACAGATATCCATGTACAGCGAGATGGGCACAATTTACGTCACTGCAGGGACACGGCTGAAGTTTCTCTCAGTCTGGATTGAGAAAAACAATCCTGTGGCTTGTGGTATCAGTAGTATAAATGGTACATGATATTTTGACAGTGACAACTGAGTGACTTATTGATGGGTGGCTGTCGCAATATTTCAATAACCTGTGGGTTTAATGACTGCTTTAATCTTAGTGCACTTTTTAGATTTGATGTGCTGTCTGTGTCTGATGATTTGGACATGAAAATTGTACATTTTCTGTTTTTGTCCAACGAGAGAAACAACGTGAGACTTTGTGAGCCACGAGAAAGAAAGACAGAAAGAAAGAAAAAGAAAGAAAGAAAGAAAGAAAGAAAGAAAGAAAGAAAGAAGGCTAGCAGGGATTTATAGCGGTGTTCGTATGTGAAGTGGTTCTGGATTTAGCTCTGTGTATTTGGGTAGAGCTCCACTTTGCTAATTATTTTCTCGTGGCAGAGTTCTCAGCGTGGCACTCCTCTAGCTCCCTGAGTGGCAAAGCACGGCAGTAAGTGCTTAGTCAGCCCTGCTCCAGGCGTGAGATACTGTTGGGTCTCTGGTGGACTGTTAGGGAGGTGGAGCAGCATTGGACCAAGTCATTGGAAGGGTGAAGGCTTTCCAGAGATCGGGGGGGAGAGGGGGGGGGGGGGGGGTGCAGGCCCATCATCACCGATCAGTGAGAGAATGGGAAGTAAAACACTAGTGTGGGTGACAGTGAGAAAGAGGTCTGTCCTCAACCTGCCTCCGTCAGCAGTGCTGCTGTTAGAGCTGGTTGCCGGCTGATTGTGGAGAGTGGATGACACTTGTAAAAAAAAAAAAGGCCTGAAAAAAATGGTGCCACGGGGGACGTTCGCTTTGTCCCAATATGGGAGCGAAGCCTAATTTGGTGCCAGAGGCCACACCAAAATGAGACAGCGTGTTAGACCTACTTATGACAACACCGGCGTTCCTTGTCCTAACAGTGGCGCCAGGCGAAGCGGCATCAGCGGAACAAAATTCTGCCGTACACCATTTATAGGAAACATCCTCTAGGGTGAAAAAGGTGAAGCCTTGCAGGTTGACCTCAGGTATCTCTACTTAAAGAAACTCCATAAACATAGCGATAACAGAGTCAGGTCAGGAGTTCAGTCAGATTCTTCTCTCACCCACGCTGTGACCCGCTGGCTTCAACATGATGTCTACATAAATTCACTTTAACTGAGGATTAAATACAACTCCACAGTCACAGTTTGTTGCAGCTCCTCGCTGCGCGCTACATTGAAAACGTTCATTAGAAATTTCCCAAAAACGGGAAAAAGAAAATCATTTGTTCGGTGCCGATCCCTGCAGTCAGCCTGGAGGAACCTGTTCCTCTCATCCCCTGCTATTTATACTTCAATGTCAAAGTTGTCTTTCTTCTGATCTCTTCCCCTCTTTTCAGATTGATTTATCGCTCCTCCCCTTGTGTCCACCGCACGCTCTCCTCAGAAATGACTCCCCTCCTTCCACCTCAGGAGCAAACTTTGCTTCCTTTCCCTCACCTCTGTTCCTAACGTCACTTTCCCCTCCTTGGCTCTCTTCCCTCCCCTCCTCTCCCCTCCCTCCCTCTGCCTCACACTGCACCTGCTTCCCTCCTGCTCTCCCTGCTCCCTCTCCAAACGTCACTTTTCCCCCACCGCGCCTCCTCCACTCCTATTCTCCCCCTCGTTAGCTTGATGAATGGCTTCACTGCGGGGAAAGTGCTGATTTTCATCCCTCTGTCTGATTTCTGCTGGCTGTTATTAATTTCAAACACTCAGAGAAAAGCAAGTGAGTCAATAAATAAGGAAATGAACACACTTCATCCTGCCACACAGCCGCTCTCACAGTCATTCACCCAGGTTTCAGGTCCTCTGTCGAGGCCAAGCCTGCATTTATACCGATAGAGTTTAACTCCGCTCCCGAATCCCAGCATATTTCAGCGTTTTATAATGCAAGAGTAAACGTCGCCCTGGTGCCACTGCATCGTATCAGATGTTTGTGGAGTGTTTTAGGTATCCTGCTTCACTTCACTCAAACAAACAGGACCAGAGGGAGACAACGCTGCAAAGTAAATAGCTCTGAAGAGACCTGCAGCGTCTTCTCTCATCTTTCATCTTTCACACTCCATTTAAGAAATGTATACAGAGAGAGAGAGTGACAATGGGAGGAGAGAGAGAGAGAGAGAGAGAGAGGGAGAGAAGCTTGGATGAAGGAGAGGCAGAGGGAGAAGGAGACGCAGCCTATAGAGTTATGGCCGCACGTTAAAAAAGCTGTCCGCGCGGTGTGGCGGGCACTCTATGTCTAAGTGCACATTACTTACATCCCGGCCTTAATGCATTGTACTCACCCGTTAACATCAAACTCAAATGGCCTCAGAGACAATACGAGTCCGTCTGCGTTTCTGCCGTCAGACAGGACGGCATGGAGCACGCCAGTTGCTCGTCTCTATTTTATGTGTTTAATTAAAGTGACTGGGGATATTTAATCACCATTATACTCAGACAGATGCAGAAACAAAACATCATTCCATTAAACTGTTTATGAAGTACTATAAATATTAGTCTGGAGAAAGTTAAAAAAAAAAGCTTCTAATTTGATGTGATCAGAGCGCAGATGTGATTGTTGATCTGGGAAATGTTACTGTACAATAACATCTTAACAAATACACCCACATACAGTCTATACATATATGAGTGTATATTTCTGCTTCTATAGTTTCTATTTATATTTATGTATTTTATATTTTTACATGGGTGTTGGATACTTGGGTTGTTTTTTTTTTTGTTGTGTTTTTTCATATTTTCCAGCATATGACTGTGTTTAAGTTTAACAGTGGAAATTCTGACACTGGTGTTCACCTTGAATGCACCATTGGCTGCAGCACGCAGATGTGACAAACAGAACATTACTCGTCTGATTTACAGGTCGTGTTTGTCACCTTATGTAGGGTCAAGTTGAGGTGGAGGAGGTGGAGGGGGGTTGAACCGATTTCTGCCTTTAAGAAAAAAGAATAATTACAAACCAAAAAAGTTAGTTGTTAGTTATTATTAAAAAGACATTTTTTTCAGGACTTTTACTGTTGATGGACAGAGTTCTTCTCCCTTTTTATGAAGTTAAAAATAAAACAATCTTAGTTTAATATAAAAACTTTAATAGTGTGTAGAAAATCTCTTAGTTTAACATAAAAACTTTAATAGTGTGTAGAAAATCCACTGTCTTTAATTTTGAACATTATCCGGACCAGCGCGCTCTGTGGTTTAGTGATTTATCCAGTTTTGTAATTAACTCAGCAGCTACTTTAAAACATCATAAAACAAATAGTAAGAAAGAAAGAGACTCAAAACACATTTTTAGTATTGTATAGTATAGTATTAGTAGTAGTAGTATTATATAGTCTGAATAATAGCAGTATTACTGGGTGTACAATGTACATAAGCACCACACAGAGTCTCTGTCATTCCTCATTCAATCGATGAAGGGGAGAACAAGAAGGAAGAAAAGAGGAGAGGAGACGAGAGGAGAGGAGAGGAGAGGAGAGGAGAGGAGACGAGAGGAGAATGTACATAAGCACCACACAGAGTCTCTGTCAGAGTTTCCTCATTCAATCGATGAAGAGGAGAACAAGAAGGAAGAAAAGAGGAGAGGAGAGGAGAGGAGACGAGAGGAGAGGAGACGAGAGGAGAGGAGAGGAGAGGGGG
>NC_024311.1:13913188-13924433 GCF_000523025.1 Cynoglossus semilaevis | reverse complement strand
AGAGGGGGAGAGGAGAGGGGGAGAGAGGGGAGAGGAGAGGAGCCTGTATTAGTAGTAGCTGCCGGGGTAGTGGAGCCTGTATGTCTGCTTCATGGGTCTATGAGCGCAGACATAACTATTGTGTTTACAAGGCTGAGTTGGTCTTACTGTTAAATTATTGGGGTAGGGGCATGTTAAAGTAGGAGGAACAGAAGGAAGGGGTGGTGGGTGTAAATATTTGTCCCTCTCCCTCATAGTTCTGGTTAACCAGGCTGAAGAATGCTTTTTGCATTCTATAATTACAGAGTTTGGGTAGTGTCACCCTCGGAGAGCACTGGGCCTCCGAGATCTGACGGAGGAAAGGCTTCTGCGGAGCCGTAAAGCTGGGATCTGTGAGTCTGGAAAAGTCAGGCGAGTTCAGAGTAGACTTTGAAAAATGTCAACTGCACTGTTGGCTTCTGCTCAAAGGAGGGGAGTGAGGGTGGGTTTCAGCTGCATAACGTGTGCCGCTCACCTGTAAAACCCATGCTATCTTTTAGCACAACCCTGTACTTCAGCTCTGTAAATGTTATAGAGTGAATTTTTCAAAGTTGGACTTTCACGCTCACCTACGTTAGGTTCTTACTATTCTCAGGAATCAAATTGTAGCGTATGGATTCAATTGTCGTGATAACAGGAAAAGAAAGTGTGTATCGCTATGATAAAACAATTAAAATGTGCAACATATATAAATACATATTTATAAAATATACAAAGGTGTGAAGATAGAAATCCTTTCTATTGACCAGTCAACACAACTACAACTGACAGATTTCTTTTGTATAAACATTAAAACCGACACCACGAATGGCTTCTTTCAACTTCTTCATGTCTGATACCGATACTGTAACATGGTGTATCTGCCGATACCGATATCTTCTCCGCCATAATGCCACGGACTGTCGTTGCTGAGGGAGCAGTGTCCCTGTTCACAGCATATCACACAAAGCTAAGTTGCCTGTGTCACAGCATATCACACAAAGCTAAGTTGAGCATCGGACGAGAGCTATAGTTGTTTCTTTTCAATGTTCGATCTCCTATAGTTGTTTCTTTTCAATGTTCAATCCTGAAGGTTTGACAAATATCTGACCGATACCGTTTTATGAGTATCAGATCGAGCCACTCCTGACTACACAAAGGGAGAGAAGGTTAGCATCATCACTTGCTAACATTTGGGACTATTCATCGCTAATGAAGTTGAAATAGTGTAGAGAGAGTCACAACATAGCCTTCCTCAGCAGAGCAGAGGAAACAGAAATATTTACAGAGAAGTGAGGCTGTGAAGATGACCATTTACTAGCAAGTATGAGTACTGCCACCAGTGCTTTGGAAGTATTCGACATAGATTAGCATTGTAGTCAGAAATGATGACCACACTCTGATCTCAAATATCACCAGCACCACAAAGGCTTGGTTATGGCTCACTGGTAAAATGTGTAAGTATTTAATGATACAGACATCGAAATGACACGATGTTTCCAAAATTGCTAACGGTTAGCATGCCAACAGTAAACTTGACAATTGTTATAGTCTGTGAGGAGACATGTTGCCAACTATCCTAGCAGTATCATTAGTACTGGTTCATTGGTTAAAACTCCATTCTTTGAGCCTTTAAAGTTTTCACATGTAAGTATGTTAGTAGTGAGGGAACTGATTCAAACTGCTGCAAAAGTCCTTCCTGAAACACACTGCAATTTTTAGCTTTTTCGGAGGCTGTGGAATGGCACACTTCTGCCTGTCACCTCACTACCAGAGGCATGTTTGATTCATTGCCACGTGTTAGGAGGTTAATCTCCACAGTTTAACACGACCACAGCAGGCCAGACCCAGCTTTGACCTCAATTGGCCAACTTTTCCCAGACTCCTGAAAAAAGACAAAAACAGTAGAGAGACCAACAATCTGGTGTGTTCACACTTTTTCAGAAGGGAGGGAGCGGGGGCGGGTGGGGGAGTTCAAATCTGGTTCTAACTTACCCATCTCCCCCTGTTTCTCTGTTCTGTTATGCTGCTGATTTTTCTCAGTTTTCTAACTGACCTGACCATTAAAGGAGAGCAATGAGTTCACAGCTGATAGTCTCTGGTTGCGAAGAGTGAAGCAGTGTAGGGTGACATTATCGGAAGTGGCTGCATATAGACGTTTTATAGAAGCGCACAGACACAAACAGAAAGAGAATA
This sequence comes from Cynoglossus semilaevis, assembly GCF_000523025.1. Lineage (NCBI taxonomy): Eukaryota > Metazoa > Chordata > Actinopteri > Pleuronectiformes > Cynoglossidae > Cynoglossus > Cynoglossus semilaevis. The sequence continues at coordinate 13,922,240 of NC_024311.1, read as the reverse complement.
CTATGGTGCACTTTTTATTAGTATAAACTTCTGTCTGCTTAGATTACACTAATGACCCCTGACAAACCATAATAGGTCTCATACATCTCTATGGATACGAGCCGTGACCAAAGGAATGGCCTTTTCTGACTTTGTACCGCGTGAGCGTATCGTTTGGAAAAACACGACATCGATATTTTCCCGTTGCGTCCTCAAACCAATAGGTCATGGTCGAAAATAGTACGAAACAAACAAACGCATTCTCAATAAACAACCACCACAAGTGCCATTAGCGAGGGGGACGTAAAGGCAGAGTGACGGAGGGGGACAAAGACTTCTCTCCCTGCGGCTGATGCAGAATAGTTGTGGTGACGGCTTTTGACAGCTGAGGGAACGAGGGAGCGGGAGGGGAGTATCACTCCAAAATCCCCAGGAAACAGAGAGGAGGAGAGAGTCATTTAGGAGAATGTGTCTGCTGAGAAAACTCTGACTGTTTGGGTTTTTTTTTTTTGGTTCTTTTCTCTGCTCTGAGGTGAGAATCACAGGGTAACATGACCAGAGATAAGAACATTAAGATAAAGAAAATATTTTAGCAATTCATCAGCATATATTTGTTTTGTGGTTTGCATTGAAATATTACACAGTATTCATATTAAACAAAAATACTTTTTTTTCTAGAACATTCTGTTTTACTACAGTGAACTTCAAACACTGATTTGCTTTAGGAAAAGCTGTGGCGTCCTTCAGAGTTAGTCATTGCAGATTTTTTTTTTTTTTTTTCTGACACCACCGTCACAGAAAGAATCCAGTGTGAACCGGTCACCTTCTCTAAAACACACTCACAGTTGGGTTAATAGATATTTATTGTGAGAATTATTCCTAATTCTCCAGCTACAACATTACCATAATGATTCAGCCAATAAGTATTAATTCCGGCTCCTTCACCATCATCCCCCGGGTCAGAAGGAGACATGCGTCAAGCACGTGTCATAGCAGAATTAGAGGCACACAGGACCGCCGCACTGACACTCATTTTCTTCCCCCGTCTCTTGATAGTATCCCTAATAGACCTCTCTCCCAGTGGCGCACTGGTGTTGCAACATTCACCTACTACTGCTTTAATGAGATGTCTGCACCAATGTGTGTGTGTCTGTGTGTGTGTGTGAGCGCATCTGTAGTTGACTGTGTGTGCATGCATGCATGCATGCATCTGCGTGCGCCTGAGAAAGAAAGATGTTAGCGATCCTCGTAGCCCTGTTTATCTCAACCCTTGTGTTGGAGTACAGGGGGGTCAGGAGCGGGGCTGCCTGTATCTGTCTCCATTCCCACGGCTGCTGTCTCACAGGCACAGTGGTCACAGGAGAATGAAAAGACTATGGATTTTTTTTCCTGCCTCCTCCTCCTCCTCCTCCTCCTCCTCCTCCTCCTCCCTCTGAACACTCACCAGAGCAGGAAGATTAGACAGAAGATGAGCAAAGGCTGGCCCATTCAAAGCAGCTTTAAGCCAAACACTGAAGGCATCTGACCCCGGCGCTTTGGTTCATGGAGCACAAGTGCAGGGAACACACACACACACACACACACACACATACTTAGTCAAGACTCTTTGTCTCAGTCTTCTGGTTCAAGGCCTGATCATATTGTACCTGGTGTTAAACGCCGGCTCTTCTAGTTTACGTATGTTGTGAACCACAACGGGGCACAGAGGAGATGGTGCTGAGGGAAAGGACTCGCTGTTCTTAACCGCCACTACATTAGTTTCAATTTCTGCCAGTTGAAAAAGGAAATCCGGTAAACTTAACAACTACGAGGGTTGAAAAAAAAAAAAAAAAGATCACGTCATAGAAAAAATAACTAAAAGAAAGAAATTGGAATTTTCACTCAAAATTCTTTTTTTTTAAAAAAAAATAATGGAACAATATTCTAATAATGCAAATGAAGGGTGAGTCAGAATTTTACACTCACGTCTGAAAAGCCCCAGTTTTGTCGGTATCAGCAAAATCAGACCTGACATTTTATTGCGTAGTATCAAATATTATGAATGGTCTTCTTTGAGTTCATAAATGGCTTGGCATTTCGTTACCGAAAAAATTTAAAGTGGTGAAAAAAAAAACCATTGTGTCAGCTTAAACGACACATTTGAATTGTCATTCTTTATTTCTATTAAAATATGGCTGCGGTGAACCCATGACTACCAACACGATCACTTGCCGTAACAAAGTGTTTGATTTATCAACACTCGCGAGCGCGTTCACTAAAACGTACATGAAAAAACACAGTGAAGGAAGTACAAAAAAGGCAAGTAGGAGCACTTCATTAGATTATTTTTCAGCGTATGTCCAACATGTTCATTGTTTGAAAGAAATTCAAATTTAAATTAAAAGGCGTGGAGTGAAACACAAGGCGTAGGACAGAGAGGGTTTACTACTAAATGTGTGGGTAGGTGACAGAGTGAAACCGAGGAGGGAAACTTGTACTTTATCTCTCTTCGCAACATATCTGCGTCACCCACAAGATCCACGGACAAAGTCTTTAACATTCAGTCAGTGGGCAGCACAAAATGGTGAAAAATGTAAGAAGATACTTGGAGATAATTTGATAGGTCTGACATGAACGGTAGATGATTCAGTCAAGGTTGTGTTGCTTGGGAACGGTGGGGGTGGATGAAGCCACACTTCTGTGTCAAGTGTGTGACTTCACGTTTGCTTCTTCATAACCTTTCTTGAGTCATTCTCGTGAGTAAACGGGTGAGTCACCCACAAAGGCAGCGTCTCACTGCTGAGAGCCAGCACGGCTTCAGTAGAGATCCGTCCACAGGTAATGTGTTGCGGAATCATGGTCAAACTGTTGGTGTTGTTTTTGGTAGGGCTTAAATGTCAGGACGCCGCAGAACGAAACTCTGAAACTCTGCCGTTGTGGCCTGACAGCCAGGAGCTGCTGATGGGTGAGGGTGCAGTGGTGCGGTGGTGCAGTGGCTATGGTGAGGTTTGACTGTTGACTGATGGGAACTGCAGACCAGATACACGTGAACACATTTTAATTTGGATCTTAATCTTGCATGACAAACATGAAGTGTCTGAGGTGGAACCAGATGGAAAGACAAATATACCATAAGTACTGCATGTCAAACACAAGTACGTAAATTTGTCAATTGCAGAATTTTGAATAAGTTACCAGTTCGACGATGTCAATCGCAGAATTTTGAATAAGTTAACAGTTCGACAAAAAAAAAAAAAAAAACAAAAAAAAACAAAACAATGTTTTTGAATTACAAAAAATACAAAGCCACCCTGGTTCTAAAAATTAAAGAAATCTAAAGATAACATTTGTACTCTAGGTATAAATTACAATCAAAGTTCATCTTTAATTGTTGGTCTGATCGTTTTGTTGTTTTTAAGCTGTTAGCAAGAAAGCTTATAACTCGGGTGATCTCGGGTGAGCTCATGTAAGCGACCTTAAAAAATGTGTACAGACCCTTTATGTCCTTTTTCAATACTCAATTTCACGAGTAATGCCTTTGTGGCTGCACACAAGCAAGAGCTGTGATAGCGTTTTTTTTCTGCTAGTGAGACTGCTGAGCATTGTTCGAGTCGATAAATGTCACCATAAATTTAATTGCAAAATATAGGAGATTCTGTAGAGTTTGAGTATTCAGGTCTGTATTACTGTTAAGAAAAAAAACATGCTGCTCAGTCATGTTAGCACTTTGGTTGGTTGTTAACCAGGTTACCTGATTTGAAAAAAAAGGGGAAAGGTCAAACTAACATTGTTGATAAACTCTTTCTCTACTCTTGTCACTAATTTATTTCTCCACAGTGATGTAGTGTCTCTGTCTCTGTGACCGTGAGGACCATGGTTACAGGAGTGAATTTGTGGTTAAAAAAACATAAGAGTTAAGAGAGAAAAAAAAAAGTGTGAAGTCAGAGTGGGGTTTTTGGCGTGCAGCAGTTTAGGGCTGTTTGCATCATTTGTGGAAATTGTTCGTTTTCACGGACAAACAGGAAGTGACACTTCAGTCGACGGGGGGTGGGTGCAGTTGCACGGGCAAAGTGACCTTAACGTAGAATATTCTCATAACAGCTACATATGGAGAGTTCAAGGACACACACACACACACAATGACACACACACACACCCTATCTTGGTTTTGCTCTCATCAACACACAAACGTAAGAGGTTTAAAATCAAAAGCAAAATCAACGCCGTTCAGTTTTTAAAATGTTTTTGTAGCTTTTCTGTCTTTTTCATACTGTATATTCTTTAAAAGTGGACACGTTTTTGTTTTTTTTTACCCCAATCCTCGAAAACATACTGTACAGCACAGAGTGCCTCTGCTTCCCTCCACTTGGCAGAATCCCATAGCATCCCATGCACACACTGTGTGCGTGCTGTAAATAGCCAGAGTGTGCCGTGCATCTCTGCTGTGTTTGGACCTATTTTTGAGCTGAAACAGGAAAGAGGGCCATTCTGACTGCCACCCTGCCAGCCGGTACTGCATACAGCAGCCCCAGAACCTTCTGTCTCTCTCTCCACCTCTCTCTCTCCCTCTCTCCCTCTCTCCCTCACACACACACACACAAACAGAAGATTTTTTTTCCCCCTCATGTTAACAATCTACCCAGGCTCCATCCACCTCATAGACTTCCTTGGATCATTTATTTTCCTTTTTAAGTCAACTAACCCTCTCCTCATCTCTGTGTAATCTTCTACTTTTCGAAAAACTCGTCTGGAAAGACCTTTAACAAAGGACCCCCGCTGTGACACTTGGCACGGCCCCCGGTCCTCCACTTCTCCCCCATCTTGTCTTTGTGCTGCACATTTCAAACCTCACAGTTTAAAAGGTGATTTCTCTTCAGAGCCAAATAAGCAAGAGTCTCGCTGCTTTGCTGTGTTACATATCCCAGCCATAATGAGCAAAATGATAACCGTGGCAGAGGGGAGCTCAATTACCCAAGACACAGGTTTCTGCTTTCAGCTACATCAGACTGCTGGAGTCCTGGCAAGAATAACAAAGTTCATTTGGAATTAATTCAAGTTGATTTTTTTTTCTTCTTTTCTTTCATTTGTCTATACCTCGATGTTTTTATTTAAATTAGCATTTTTTTCTTGCCTTGTCTTTGGCTAAATATTGTTTTCAGAGACAGACTGTGAGACTGAGCGTCGACTCTGCTACCTCATTTACCGGCCGTTAGTGCAAAAACACACACACACATAAATGGCTCTTCAAAGGCTACAGCAGAGACCCGCTCGCCAGCCTCTCATATTTGGGGTGGAAGATAAATTCTGCCGGCTGCTCCTGCCTTCCTATGTAATTATGTGTACGGTGATGCGCTTTTACAGCCTGCCTAACAGTCGGAAATTATCTCTCGGAAATGAAGTCCAATTAATTGTGGCACTTTGCAGGCGGTGCATGTGTTTAGACACACTGAAATGACACTTAGTGGGAAATTGGCTTCTGTTGAAATATTTAATACACAAGATGCCAGTTGACACACGCTGGTGTGATACTGTCAGGCAGGAAACTTGTATGTATTGTCAACATAAATGAAAATACATACAAAATACTTGATTTGATATATATATATATATGGGTATATATATGTGGGTTATAATATATATTTCCTAACCAGTGTTGGAAAAAACCCATGAAAAATTATTTATGAACTGGCTTTGGATGCACACTATTGATCAAACTCTAAAATGGGAAAGTCTGTAAAAGGAAACAGCAGTCCTTTAGGGTCAGTGACATACTGTTTCACGCCACAGTAGCTCTCTATTGTAGGACACACTGTGATGAGTCAGCACCTCTGCAGAATAGCACATTTTGTTTTTGTCCCTGCAAGTGTGGGTGTTACTGACCGCATCCATCCATTCAGGAATCCCTTAATGAAATACGTCTATGTTTCACATGCGATTAATATGATGTTACTGTTCCCACGGAGGAAGGTGCGAAAACGATGCACAACTGCACATTTTTATAAAATGGTGACCATTGTAGAGCAAAATGCAGAAAGAAAATAATTAGTCTAAAACTGGGCAAATTATATGAAACAGTTGGAATAAACAAAACATAAGGGTTAGCAAAAACCCAATAAAAAAATATGATTAGAACAAAATTATTGATCGGCCAAAAGTAACGATTGAAAAAAGACGTTGCCAAACCAATAATAGGGATCAGCAAAAATATTTAATTGTATCAAAGCGTATAGTTAGCAAAGATATTGCAGAGAAGGTCAAAGTCATCAAACTAATATGTTGATAAAATAATGTATTATAAGTTAATAATAATCCTAAACTCAGGCCAAAACGTTGAATGTCGACCAGTTTACAAATAATACACTGAGAACATGATTACGTATCATACTCTTTCTATAAAGCTAAAAGTTAGCATTGTGATAGCCTTTGGCTATTTTAGTCATTTCTATTGTCTCTCTCTCCAGATGTATATAAAAGTTTTTTTGTTTTGTTTTTGGTTTGGAAAACAAGGTGTGGGCCACGGGAACCTAGAACTCGGACACGGCTAATTTCCTGACGGTTTTCTCCGACTCCTTAATGATTTATTCATTAGATTTGTGCATTTTAAAAGCAGATATTTAACAGCTGTTAATTAAGAACAATCTTCAAAGGGAGCAGTGTGGTTTTATTTGGCTGATGGAGCCTCAGAAGAAGATGTTGTACCAGTGATAACTCATTAACTTTTAATGAGACGATCACAGGCCTGTGTCTGATGATTAAACTGCTGTTTCCACAAAAGTTTCAATTAACACCAGTGGTATTGACATCGAGTTAAATCTCAAATTTATCCTCCTGAAGTGTGTGTGTGTGTGTGTGTGTGTGTGTGTAACATTTCCGTCCGGACGTACAACTATTTGTTAGCATTTAAAATACTAACTGCTTACATTCTCTTGCTCATTACCATAGGTCATTCTGCTCCGGTTCGTTGTACATAACAGCTCACTGGTGTGTGTGTGTGTGTGTGAGAGAGTGTGTGTGTGTGAGCGTGACTATGTTCAGGACTCCTATAGACCCACTGGGCTCTGCAGCTTGGCGTGTAAATGGCAGCTGAGTGGTGCAAGTGTCAGCCGAAACGTGTGCTTGGCAGGCGGCAGCTATGCTATTAGCAAACGCTAACAGTTTTATTATTAGAAAATAAACGGTGCGCTGCAAAACTCTGAATGTTATTAGCGCCTCACCATCTGGGTCTGACAGCTGTGTTCAGCCACCAACATGGTCGCAGTGCTAATGGCTATAACTGAAATCTGCACTCTTTATCTCCAACACTTCCACTTCCACACTCTTCTTCTAGTGATTCGACTCCCCCCACCCTCTCTCTCTCTCTGTCTCTGACTCTCTCTCTCTCTGTCTCTGACTCTCTTTCAGTGAGAGAACTAAGAACATAAAAATATGCAGACATTTTTGATAATAATCTGCTAAGTTTTCTAACAAACATTTTAGCCAGTGGAGATATGTTTTCACTCACGGCCGTCTGTTGGTTTGTTTGTTAGCAGGATTAAGGAAAACTCCTTGGCAGAATTTTTGAAAACTTCGTAGTGGCTTGTGGTATGCACCAAGAAAAAAAAAAAAAACAAACTTTTGGCAGAGACCTGGTAGTGAGGGCAGAGTCAGGAGTTGGCACGGCTTCACAGTCTTGTGAAATTTGAAGAATAAATAAGGTCTTTGGGCAGAAATGGTTGAATAAATAAGAATCTGTGACACACGACGGTGAGGAGCTGCAGATCCAGATCCAGGAGAAACGATCCTCTATTTTTAAATGCACGTTAGAAAAACAGTAAATTTTGCTCTGGAAAATGATTTAAACACCTGCGTTCTTCCACTGTTGTTATCGTTGGTCTTTTATGTTGAGAAGAGTTAAAGGAGAGCAGCAACGTAAGACGATGTTGACGATACTGTACAAAAATATAATAGTGAGACTACGCCGCCGAATAACTTTCTGATGCCGTTGTCTATTAAGTTCTAAATATTTTCACACTCGTTTCCTGCCCTGTTTGTTCCCAGTGCACACACACACAGACTGACCTGAACACAGTCACACAAACACAACGCAAAATCCTCCTGAAACAGTAGTCTTTTACTTGTTTTGTTCGTGACGTTCCAGTGCTGGCACAGAGGCATTATTATTCAGTCAGCATTACAAGAAGTCAGTTTCAGGTTCTTTGACATTTAAGAACACTTTATAACACACAGCTAACATCTTGTTTGTCGCTAAAAAGGGATTTTTTTTTTCATTCTATTTATCAGAATAAAATAATTGAGCTAAACTGATTGCATCCTTTCCAAAACAAAACTGTATGAAAGTGTATTTATATATTTAATACAATATTCATAAAATAATTAATTGTCAAGTTTAACCCCTTGAATTTCAACTTAAAAATTCCCAAAGCTTCCAACGGTTGTAACTTCCTGTATTCATTTGGTCAAATCAGGCTCAGTGGACGGAAACAAAACTACACTTTTTTCTTTACATTTCACTGGAAATAACCGATACCATGAGAGCAGATTTAATATCCACTGCAGTCTCCACCTGATCTGAAAAAAATAAAAATATTGGCATCACTAGCGCGCAACTATAAATTCACTTAAATATATCACAGCTCCTGTAAAAGACTGAAACAAAAATAAAGTAAGTAGTAAAAGTTTCCTTGCGAGAGAAAAAAAAAAAAACCTCTCGAATGTTAACTTAAATCGTCTTTCATGCTCCACGCGTCCTTCACTTAACAGCGTGCGTCTGCGGGGGAACGTTTTTATCTGCGTATGTATTCCTTCTTCTCCTCTGTGATCACGCAGCTTGGTGGGGCTTTATTTTAACAGATAACCTGCTACCAGACGCCCCGAGCATCCCCCCCCAAAAAACGTCCTGCCTCCCTTTCATTCCTCTGAGTTTTTCCACAACAAACCCCCGCTGAAAGGAGACTCCTCCAGAAATGAACGTACTTATTGCAGACGCAGCAGAAAAAGCTCCAGTGTTTCTTCTTCTCAAACATATATTTTTTTTATCCTCCTCTTAAAACAGGCCACCTCCTTCTGGGGGGCTGGAGGGGGGGTGAGGGAGGTA
>NC_024311.1:13905219-13913088 GCF_000523025.1 Cynoglossus semilaevis | reverse complement strand
ACACCAAACTTTTGGCAGAGACCTGGTAGTGAGGGCAGAGTCAGGAGTTGGCACGGCTTCACAGTCTTGTGAAATTTGAAGAATAAATAAGGTCTTTGGGCAGAAATGGTTGAATAAATAAGAATCTGTGACACACGACGGTGAGGAGCTGCAGATCCAGATCCAGGGAGAAACGATCCTCTATTTTTAAATGCACGTTAGAAAAACGGTAAATTTTGCTCTGGAAAATTATTTAAACACCTGCGTTCTTCCACTGTTGTTATCGTTGGTCTTTTATGTTGAGAAGAGTTAAAGGAGAGCAGCAACGTAAGACGATGTTGACGATACTGTACAAAAATATAATAGTGAGACTACGCCGCCGAATAACTTTCTGATGCCGTTGTCTATTAAGTTCTAAATATTTTCACACTCGTTTCCTGCCCTGTTTGTTCCCAGTGCACACACACACAGACTGACCTGAACACAGTCACACAAACACAACGCAAAATCCTCCTGAAACAGTAGTCTTTTACTTGTTTTGTTCGTGACGTTCCAGTGCTGGCACAGAGGCATTATTATTCAGTCAGCATTACAAGAAGTCAGTTTCAGGTTCTTTGACATGTAAGAACACTTTATAACACACAGCTATAACATCTTGTTTGTCGCTAAAAAGTGATTTTTTTAAAAATTCTATTTATCAGAATAAAATAATTGAGCTAAACTGATAGCATCCTTTCCAAAACAAAACTGTATGAAAGTGTATTTATATATTTAATACAATATTCATAAAATAATTAATTGTCAAGTTTAACCCCTTGAATTTCAACTTAAACATTCCCAAAGGTTCCAACGGTTGTAACTTCCTGTATTCATTTGGTCAAATCAGGCTCAGTGGACGGAAACAAAACTACACTTTTTTCTTTACATTTCACTGGAAATAACCGATACCATGAGAGCAGATTTAATATCCACTGCAGTCTCCACCTGATCTGAAAAAAATAAAAATATTGGCATCACTAGCGCGCAACTATAAATTCACTTAAATATATCACAGCTCCTGTAAAAGACTGAAACAAAAATAAAGTAAGTAGTAAAAGTTTCCTTGCGAGAGAAAAAAAAAAAAACCTCTCGAATGTTAACTTAAATCGTCTTTCATGCTCCACGCGTCCTTCACTTAACAGCGTGCGTCTGCGGGGGAACGTTTTTATCTGCGTATGTATTCCTTCTTCTCCTCTGTGATCACGCAGCTTGGTGGGGCTTTATTTTAACAGATAACCTGCTACCAGACGCCCCGAGCATCCCCCCCCAAAAAACGTCCTGCCTCCCTTTCATTCCTCTGAGTTTTTCCACAACAAACCCCCGCTGAAAGGAGACTCCTCCAGAAATGAACGTACTTATTGCAGACGCAGCAGAAAAAGCTCCAGTGTTTCTTCTTCTCAAACATATATTTTTTTTATCCTCCTCTTAAAACAGGAGGGAGGTAGGGGGTGTGAGGGGGGAGGGGGCTCTCCCTAGCTTGACCTAATCTACATGCAGACCTACCTTCCTTTCATTTCGGGACGTTGCTGGCGTTGCAGCGTGAAGGACTCTGGACGGCATAGGAATCTATTTCACATACAGATGCACAGGATGAGCGTAGGACACAGAGCAGGGAACCAGTGTGTTTTCAATTTCACTTTGCTTTTTTTTTTTTTTTTGTCTAATTCTATTTGTGCGGTGGCTTTGAGACCACTGCTTCACTTTTTTTTCAATATTTTCTTATTTCTTTAACTTCTGATTAATTCATACGGCTTTGACCAAAAGTGGAAAAAAAATGTATGCTCTCTGCTAACCGTATATAATAAAAATAAATAAATAAATAAATAAATAAAAATGGATGCAGCCATTAGTGGAGACCTGGAAGAAGACCAGGAGTGCTTCACAGTTCCCGGGAGTCACTTCATGGTATTGGAAGGCTGTGGGAAGATGATGCTACTCTCTCCCTGAACTTACACTGTCAGGAGACATTTTCTTTAAGAGTTGAGTTGTCTCCATCACCAGACCCAGGACGTTTTTCAATGAAACATCACGCTAATGTCAAAACATCTATGATCCCGTCTGTTAAAAAAAGAAGAAAGAAAATTGGCACCATCTAGTATTAGATGACAACTGCTGTTTTTCTATAAAAATATATAGAAATTTCCGTCGTTTACTTCACTGCTGTGTTCCTTTGTGTATTTATTTTTTCCTCCTCTCCTTCTCATTGGACAACAACGCAGCAGCTGCTACTGTAGGTTGTCTGTACGACCCGTCTATATGACTACAGTGGGAGGAACTATCTGGAAATACGTCTTAATGTTTGTCACAATACTTGGTTTCCTTACATTCTATAAAAGCAGCAAAAGACAAATTTGAATCCATTTCTCCAGCAAACAGAGAGAGAATTCAGGAAACAGTAAAAACAAATCAGTCTGTATTTACTGCAGAGTCGTTTGTTGTGTTTGCTGTTCAGATTTCAGCCTCTCTCTCTCTCTCTCTCTCTCTCTCAGCCAAAATGATTCACTTTTAAATCTTCAAGAGTCATTAGAAGAGCTGTGAATCACCCTCTCTCTGTGCAGAACTTCGACTTAATTTGAAATAATTATGGGCTGGAACATGTGGATGTAAGAGAGGGAGCAATTTACAGATTTGTCTGCGAGTGACTGCCGAGCAAATGAGTCACAGTAAGAGAAGAAAAAAAAATCAATTAAGGATTGGATCCAAAGGAATACAGTACAAAAGAGCAGCAACTGCTGCTTGGGTTTTTGTTTTTTTTTCTCGCACTAATAACATTCAGTTCTCCAAATACCTACAGTAAAAACTCAGAGTTTGACCTCGCCATCCTGTGAGTGTCATGGAGCCGAGCCAAGCGGACACTGGGTGAGGGGCAGTGTGGACTCTGGACCAGTCACAGAGCAGCCGCAGGGCCAACATAAACTGTTCCCTCACATGAAACACCTGAGAAAAGTTTTCCAGACTTTGCAGTCCACATGAGAGGAAGAGAGGGAGGGGGGGGGGGGGGGGGGTGACAGGTGTGGGAGAGTGTACAGTTAGGGCCGTCCAAGTCCAGGGGGCGGCACACGGTTGCACGTGGTTTATCGTTCTGTGAGTGTTTCCTGCAGTGGTGTCACATGAGCTCACTTGGACATTATCTGGAGATTTGGCAGGAAAAGTTCTGGAAAATGTCTGCAGCCACTTCTGCAGACGTGTGTTGTAGCACGCAGCCCCTTCTGGACAGTTTCAGAAATACGCTCAGGTTTCCAGTGTGGAGAGCGTTTTCTCTGGACAAAACTGTCTGAACATTTACGCCAATGATCAATTTAATGTTAGTAACCTGTCCTTAATCTTACCACGCAGTAGTTGGGCCACATTCAGGACTGAAAAAAAGTAAAAAGAATTCTGAGATTGCAGTAGTTGGGCCACATTCAGGATTGAAAAAAAAAGTAAAAAGAATTCTGAAATTAAAGTCGTAAATTTATGTGAATAAAGTGGAAACGCTAGGAGGAAAAAAGTCGTAATCTTAAGAGAAAAAACACAATAATTTACATGAAAAAAGGAATCATTTTTAACAAATTAAAGTCAAAAGTTTAGATGTTGTGTTTTGTCACAGTGACGTCCGTCAGAGGTGGAGAAACTTATCAGGTTCACTTCACAAGTGAGAAGATACTTCATGGTAACAAACACCTGACACACAACTTTGGAAAGTTAACCTGGTAATTTCACCCACCAGTCTATAGCAGTAACTGAAAATTAGCAGCAGTAACAAAATCCCTAAACTGAATAGCAGATGAGGCTACTATCAAATTTTTTTTTTTTTTTTGGACTGACGTTCTATACACACTTCCTTCGCAATTAACTAGTTGATCGCAACCAACATATGGGGCACCCATGGCCTCTGTGGTTCAGGTTCTTCACTCTCTGGTCAGAACCAGATATTCATGTACAGTTGAGTAAAGTAGAATGTATAGAATTGTGTAGGAAAAAAATAAATAAATACAGTAAATAATATAAGATTTACTTCTCAAATCAACACGTTCTCATCTGAGACACGTTGGCAGAAAAATTCACACCGTGATTTTCACTCCAAAGAGAACGTTTCTTCTTTTCGGAGGCGGGTGTTTACGCCAGTGTTTGTGTTTACACACCTAAATGCACAAATTTGTGAGTGAGGCGGTTAATGCACTTGACTTGAGCCTGACCACAAATCAAAGCGATTGCTGCCGAGCACCACATAAGAGAACAGAAATGAAGCAGATAAGTGTTGAGATCAAACAGACTTTCCACCACTGAGGGCTCCCCTCCACGAGCAGGAGAGCTGCGAAGTGTTTGTTTCACTCAGTGAGAGAACGAGCACGGCTGCTAATGAGACGCTAACGCAGATGGAAGGTAGGAGAGGTCGTTGTTTTCTATTGTTGAAATTTGAAACAAACAAAAAAAAAAACAGCAAAACAATGGAATGTGTGAATACATCATATTTTGGGGGTTGAACTGATTTACGTTTCAGACTGAATGTGACTGTGAGGAGAGATGAGGAGCGCTGGTGATGAGGGCTTTCTGTCACTGCACTGGCTGCTGGCCAGAATCTAATGCAGACTGTGCAGTGTTAGTGTTTGACAAGACTGGATGCTGTCTGTCTGACAGGCAGCTTTACTGCTCTACGTCTGAGACCACATCATATCCAGACTCTCCCTCTGCTTTCATTAGACATTCTATACTTGTTTAATGCAGTTTAAATCATCTCCTCTCCTACTCTTTGACAACCAGATGACAACCAATTCCTACTGTTGTTCCTACTTTTATCACTTATTAAGTTCAGTGCACGGGAAAACTATGTTTAGTTAAGAAAACAAATATTTTATAGGAGTCACAATTACTGTTCCATAACAGGATAAATGACTGAGGGATCGATGTTTACTGGAAAGAACATCGTGTTCAAAGTACCAGTCACTGACTCATATGCAACAAAGTGCATTGATTAATGACTTAAGGTGATTATTTATTAATTATCCCTGCGACATTTACAGTACACAGAAACAGCAGCCTATGGTTAAGAACGAAGAAATGATCTCATAGGTTTAAAAGTTAACATTTCACACTGTCCTCACGTCCACAGCCATGGAAAAATACTCCAAAGTAACACAGGGTCTGAGGGACCATGATCAGACTTCCTGTCCAGCAACAGGCAAATCCACTAAACTGTTGTTTCCCAAAGACTGGGTCGCAACCCTCTAGTGGGTCACAAGAGTTTTTTTGGGGGGGGTCGTCTCACATCACGTTTCCCAGGGGTTGACAAATAATGTCTATTGTCTTGGGTCATGAAGGTTTGTGAGTTTTAAAATATGGGTCCCCAGAAAAAAAGTTTGGGAAACACTGACCTAAACCTATGTGAGTAATCGTTCACCAGGAAAAAAAAATACAGGGATTCCATTGTGTTTTGTTGCAAGTCAATCACTGGCGAAAAAAACAAAAAAACAAAAAACATTTAAATCCCCAATATATCCAACTACCAGATTAAAATAAATAAATAAATAAATCAGATGAGATTCTAAAAATATTTTTTGTCCAGTCAGCAGAATTAGTTCTCAGGGAATGACAGACTATGTAGAGAAAAATGTGATTAGCGGATAAATCTAGCATCTTAGGCTAGGTTTCAATTTTTCAATGTTATTTCTATCATTACAAATTGACTTAAACAAACACTCTGGGATCAAAAGACAAACAGGACGCAGCAAATCCGTCGTATCGTCTGTGTTTTTCTCCGCCGTTAAAAGTATTTACAATTAACCGCCTGAAGCCACTCTCCTTATGAAAAGGTGTTGAGCTGCTGGAGTACATCTCACATGAGAGCACTCTGAGCACGCAGTATTTAGACCCACACTTTTCCTATCTGTCTCCTTCTGTCACTGGCTAATTTATGTCCGGTCCTCACCGTCCATCCAGCGGCGGTGTTTCAGCCGACTCTCCTCACGACAGCGTGGCAGAATCAAAGACAGCTTTATAACAGCACTTTCTCCACACTGACAGCCAAATTGTTCCGAGGGAGAAATACTGACTTTCTCAGTCCATTGTCCCTGCGGTAGAAATCCAACCACAGAGCATTGAACACAACAGCACCGTTTGTTGTTCTTTTTTTTTTTTTTCCAATTGAAATAAGGCTGGTATTCAGCTTCCTCTGCTTTTGTGTTTTTTTCCCGCTCGGAAGATGTTTAGGGTTTTTCACCGACGATTGATTTGTAATGTCGCCGTGGGAAAAAAAAAAATGTCCGCATTTGAGCGGCTGCATGTTTTGCTTAGAGTGCACTGAGGGAGAAAAGAAGGGTTATTTCACAAATGGACCACGCAAGACAAAGACTTTGATATTATCATAATTAAACGAGAGCACCGCCATATGGTGAGGGAGGGAAAGTCGGGCATAAACAATCTAACTGAAAGCCTGTGAGTGAGCAGAAATATGTGAAAAATGCTTATTTTATAGCTGAAAGAACTGACGGAGTAGGAACACACGCGCGGTGCCTCGTAACCTTCTCCTCCGCTCGTCCTGTGTGAGCATATGCCTGGTCAGTGCCCTGGGCCTGCTAGGGGTCTACAGCATGCTCCAGGAATAGTCTGGTCACGTGACCACTCTGTAGGATCTGTTCCCCTGGCAGGAAGCTGTTATATGGTTACAGTTATTTTTGTTGTCTGTCTGGGGATAGTTTTTACTGCGCTCCAAAGAATCAATAATTGTCATAAAAGGACTGCGTTACCCGCTGCCCTCTTTGAGCAGGACAGTGAGGCGGAGTGTCTAAGTTAGGGAGGCGGGTATGTAAATAAACAACAGTGTCTGAGTTTGGAGGTGTGAAAATGGCTGATGATCAGATGGATTTTGTGGTGTGTATGACTTGAAGTGTCAGGGATTTTTGGTTTTTTATTTTACATTTTGCCCAAAAAATGTAATCAGTAACGAACTGTTAGCTAACACTTACATATAGATTATGATTATGTGACCTGTTAACTAACACTTACATATAGATTATGATTATTACTGATAACTGTAAGTCAAACAAATACACGGCAATTACTAATAAAATAAAATTGTATTATTTTTAACATTTGTTAATTTGGCTTTTTCTATCTGATCCCCAAACCAGACACACTCCCTGTCCCAGAAAGAAACATAATAATAATTAAAAAAAATAAATATTACCTAATCAACTCATATAAATTAGTACCAAAGTGCAGTACAGTGTAGTATTACCATCGTCCAATCATCTGTTTCCTTTCTAGTCAGGCTGAAGTGTGAGTCGTATTGATCTGAGAATCTCCTGCCATGAAGCCATTTCCCAATGCAGTACAGTCACCCACAACAACACTGTGGAGAAATGCATCCCCAAACCATTGCAGAGCCTGACCAAGCTTCACTGCAGCCTCCAAAAAAAAAAAAAAACTCCTCCTGACAATTTCACTGGTCACTTTAGAGTAGTCACTCATTTCCTCTCTGTTATCTTGCCTTAATCTCACATTTTGTGATGACGTGCGTATATGATAGGATCTCCCAGAATGTCAGCAGTCAAACTCAGGTTTTTAATTTAATTATAAAGCAGCTAATCAGACATGGACTTGTGTCAGTAGTTAGGTGTCAGTAGTACTGCACCCTGGTCGTAGAATCTTTACTTTCACTGTTTTCTCAAATTTGCTTTTTTAAAAAAACAAACAAAACCGTAGCATGTGAATTGAGCTCAGGGTAAAAATCTCACAAACTGGATGTGGTCAAAAGCTAAAAAAAAAAATTAGAATTACAACAGCAGGCAGTGTGGCCTGTGAGGTCCTTTAAACATTTGATATCACGATGCTAATTTTAAGCATCTGCTATTTTACATGAGGCTTTACCTC
>NC_024311.1:13890604-13905208 GCF_000523025.1 Cynoglossus semilaevis | reverse complement strand
ACCACCACCACCACCTCCATCTGGAAGACCACCACGCATCCCTGTCCGAAGCATGTCTGCAGAGTATCTGTGTTTCTCCTATAGCTTGTCTACTGTATACAGTATATGTGTCACTGTAGCCCTGAAGCTGCAGTCAGCCCTGGGGACTCAGAGAGGACGTCCTATAACAGCACAGGCAACGGAAGCCGGCTCCTAGCTAATTGGTTCCTGTGTTAACGGCGCGCACACACACACACACACACACACACACACAGACAGTGTCAGAGTCAGCACTTTCTCTCCTTCTTCCCTCGTTCCCTCTCCTTCTTCCTTTCTCCATCCTTCCCTCCTTCCCTGCCAACCACAGATGCAGCAGGTTTGACATTCCTTCAGGACACACGCCTCAGCTAATATGTACATTGCCGGGTGTTTGTGTGTTGACAGAACAGTTTTTGGTGTGATGCTGTCACTGCCAGTTTGAGAGACTTTTTTTTTTTTTTTTTTGCCACCAAAAAAAAAAAAGAAAAAGAAATCTTTCATTTTCTTGACCTTCTCTGGTGAGATCGTCTATAGATTCTGGTATTTTACTCTAAACGTCTGCCAGGCTGCTGCGGTGCACTTCTCTCTGCCTTTCTGTCCTTTGTATCTGTCTCAAACCACACTGGTCCACGTGGGCACAGCGGGTCACGGTGGAGACATGTTTTTACCCCCCCCCCCCTCAACCCCCCTTCTCTAAAAATACAAACCCTTTTTCAGCTGATTGCACCGTTGACAGAGCACAGAGATGCCAGCACAGTTAATCGCAGCTTGTGGCGTCGGTGCAGAAAAATGTTGCATGTTTTATCGACGTGCGTGTGCGTGTGTGCTGTGTGTGGCTGCCCACACACAGCACACCTAGGGGTGGACTTGAAATAATGTTTTTTTTTAATTATTATTATTATTATTTTGGGGGGGGGGAGACAGAGACCTGGAGAAGAGTGGCAACGCACCCTGGTTCATGAACTGCTGTTTTGAACTCTCTGTAATAGCAGTTTGTCCAGTGCCATCTTGTGTCGGAAAATCAGAATAAACCATTCACGTGTAAAAGGTGGTCTACAGGACGGAATAAATAACAGAGAGGTGGAGAGGAGCTGAAGAGGAGCAGCTTGACGCAGCATCTGGTTCAAACTGGATTATTTTAATGTTTGACTTCTGAAATGATGGCAGCTTTGACTGGTGATGATCAGAGGTGGATCATTTTTACATTTTATTTGGTGACTTTTCCTTTTATTACTGAGTCTTTAAAACTGTGTCGTAGGTTTGGACTGGAGGAAAATGATTTGGGTTAGACTTTGTCCTGAGGTTAAGGTTCAAGGTGACACTTTTCTACAGCACAGCTGTGTGATCAGCAGGTCCTCACCAGTATAAGAATAGTTGATCTTACAAGGACAGGTTATATTTAAATACTCGTTTTGGAGTCAAATATCTTTCATTTTAATTTAAGTTTTAAAATATCTGAATCTCTTAGTTATGTTGTAGTTAATATGAGGTGTATGAATATTAAAAGAAAAAAAAAGATAGTGGGGATTTAGAGTTAATGTGACTGATGGAAGATGATCTGGTGCAAAACATGAAGTATTTTCTTCTATACTGTGTGGATCCACTGCGTTTGTCTCTGTGAGGACAAAGCTTGACCAAACTCTGAAGTGAACTCTTCCTCCCTGGTGGCCTGGTGTGACAGACCTCTGTCTCCTTAAAAAAATAAATAAACCCATTTAAAAAAAGCCCCGTCGTCTCAGGAGCTGACCTCCTGTCTGGGGGTAGCAGCCCACGGCTGGCCTCCTCTCTACCCCACTGCATTAAACATTGATGTGGCTGTAAGAGAAGGCTGGAGCCTGTCTCCTACTGTGGTCTGGCCCCGTCCTATAGATGTCTCTTCTCCGACTGCAGCCCGTCTCTTTTCCATTTTTTTTCCCCCCCGTCTTTTGCAATTTCAATCTGCACTGCTGCTGCTGCTGCCGCGGTGGTTATTTGAATGTGGTTAAATGAAGACATCTGCAGCTGCTAAGTGTAATGAGACACATCAGATCTGAAGAAATGAGAGTGATAAGTGTCTGCCTCTGCCTGTGGCCAGTTACACAGCAGTCAGACAAGACTTCCTGGAAATGACTGTGTGCGCATGTACGCGCATGCACGTGTACGTGTGTGTGTGTGTGTGCGTGTAGAGTCCTTGTCTCTGCACTGCTGTCTGTGTGTTGTGCGTTTGTGTTGTGCATTATGACTTTTACCACAGAGCACATCTATAAGAAAGGAAGTGGTAGGAGAGAGAAGACGGCGAATACTTTCCTTCCTTTATCAGTGTGTGTGTGTGTGTGTGTGTGTGCTTCGGATCGTGTGAGCGTGCACGTGGTTGCAAGTGTTTCCATTACTATTGCATAATATCAGAACATGACAAAAACCAACCCCGTATTCAACAATCGAAAAACACAGAGGCTCAAATATAACTCATCAACGACGAGCTGTGATTACTGTTTGGAAACAGAGTTTAGAGAAAAATACGAACCACCACATCCATGAAGGGAATTTAAAATAATATTAATCACATGAACTGATCGTTTGCAGGTCATTTTAAGGGTTCTGCAAAAACAAGGAAGTAGGAAGTCAGAAATACTTCCCTGATCCTCCACTCCTGTTACTCTGCACAGCCTGGACTAAAAAAAAAAAAAAAAAAAATTCTCCCCTCCAACTAACAAGTGTTGGTGTTGGAGTTCAGGCCCCTCAGATGTGATACTATGTCATGTTACAACAGCACATGTATTTATAGAGAACACCAGAGGCGGGCAGCAGGTATTTTTGTGAAGATGAACAGGACTGGAAAAAAAAAAAAAAAAAAACACATTTTGGGCACACGTGTAGTTTTGGGGCCACAGGTTTGGAACCAGTCCTGACGTTGACATAGTTTTTTACAGATCGGGGATTTTGACCAATAATAAAAGAGACTTGGACTCAGTGATTTGTTGCAGCATTAATGTTACTGCCCTGTTCATACGTTCATTGACAAAACTAAAGTCTGGTCATAATGAGTTCTGTCTCACTGTTAGAACTGATGAGTTAAAGGACTCCATTTTCTGACTAAATTTCTGACATTTTTTTTTCCCCACCAGCAGAATTTGTCAAAATCGCAGTGCCAATGAGCAAAGACACTTCTTCATGTGCCTGTACGTTCACAGCAGACAGGAGTGACAGCAACAAGAGCGGTGCAGAGCGGCACGTTCTCAACTCCACTGTTAGTCTGCATTAGCAAACACCAGAACTGATCAGTACGGCTTTACCAGAACTGATCAGAGCTCCAAAAGAAAAAAAAACCAAAACACTATTAATTATACATCAGAACCAGTCAGCGTCGCTGTAACCGTGCTCTATTCCCTCCTGTGTCAGACGTAATGTCAGAGACGCGGCTTCGCTCTCAGATCAACGTAGAACGCGGCTGCTTTTTCACACCTTATTTTCACCACTAACAGTTTTACATGTTCAGATCCTGAGTGCAGAAAGACTTTGGTTTTGTTTGCGTGTGTGTGAGTGTGTGTCTGTGTGTGTGTGTAACATTCTTGCATGCATCTCTGTGTGTGTGATTGTCGTGCTCGTGTTTAAGACCAGTATATACTGCTGAAGGACACTGTGTTTGAAGTTACTGTGATTCCAGTGACCGTCTGTCAACAATACACTGTCAATGGGACACAATGTGTTCCACGTACTGTCTTCACTTCATATCCAGACTGAACTGACTGAAAAAACTGACAAAATCAGGGATGACAAATGGATTATCTGAACCAAAGGTTTTTGTTTTTGTTTTTTTAGATTTCTTCTAGCTTTGGGAGGAACACATGTTGTAATCAATAAACCAGCTTCTGATAATAAACTAGACCAGACTATGGAGAAAAACTTAAAAATAAGACAGGAAATAAAATGTAAATATATACAATGCAAACAAGTAGAGCAAAGCACTTCACCAGTCGAAGGGCGAGTGTGTAAATGTGGGTGTGATGTGAGGGTTGAGCCAAAAACAGGTGCTGAACAGAACGTCCAGGTTTGGTAGAAAACTAAATTAAAAGAATCCTACAAAACAAAAAAAAAACAAACAAGACAATTAAATAGAAATTATTGACGTAAAGTGTTTCCTGGTGTTAATGCTTTAATTTTTTATCTGTTTTTTGTCTAATGCTCAGACGTCTTAACTGGTGAAATGATGCTTAAAGACTGTCATTAATCTCGGCAGCCGAGGCCGGTCGTCAGCTTCACGAGGAAAGAACGGCACAAGGATATTCCCAAAGTAAAATAATCACAGCTGTGAGCAACGGCAAACAGGGGGATGAATAAATAGGAGCGACTAAATAAATGATCAGTGATTGTTTGGCTCTAAGTGCTGTAGCCGTAGCTCAGCATCCTGATTTAGTCGGAGCCTTCAGCCATCCCTCAGCGGAGCCGTGGTCTTAGCGGAAGAGAAAGAGCTAAAAAGCCCCATTCTTCTTCATACCTTCAATATTCAATGAGAGCGCTAATTGCACCACGGTGAAAAGAAAAGAAAAGAAAAGAGAGGGAGGGGGGGGTCGGGAGGGATCTACTGGCTAATGGTCCGTAGGGGGAGAGTAAAGGGGGGGGGGAGCTTTAAGAAGTTAGACATATCCTCAGGAGGTTCCTTTTACTATGTTTTTACCTGCGCGCTCCATAGCTATAATGCTAATGCTCATTAGCCAGTCTGTGTGATATCCGCCGATTCGCAGGTTACCGTTAGCGACCGTCACTGGGAGCACTTTGGTGAAGAGAGTACATCCAACGGTGAGGCACGTGGTGCTCTGTTGTCAGCCGCAATCCAATTCCAGCTTCTCTGTCCCCCCCCCATCTACTTTCGCTTCTCCTTTTTTTTTTTTGTTCTACCTCAAAAGTTAGTTGAAAAGATATCTTGGAATATATTCGCTCAAGGTGCACCCATTTGTGAAGAAGAAGAATTCGGGGGGATGCATATGCATTAAGGAGTCTTTGTGAGCAAAATGTGAGCTCAGCACTTTAGCCTCCCCTCATCCTTCCTTTCTGGTTCTCGCTTTAATCTTTGGCAAAGTTATAATACAATAAGTCCTGTAATCATTGGAACTACTTCCCTGGACTTACCTGGGATTAATGAACAGGATTCGAACCGAGAGGTAAAACGAAAATGGGAAACAAAAAAAAAAACAGAGAGAAAAGAAAACGTATATTCATGTTTAAAACAAACAATGGCAAAGATTATTATAATTAATGAATTTCACAACTGATCCCCTTAAAGGGACAGCGTGCACAGGCGCTCTGTCCCAGTTAGCGGGCTGCAGTGTCTCCGTGTCTCAAATGTGTCTCCCGCTCTCCCCCAGAGTCAGCCCCTTTCACCCCCCCCCCCAACTTTACGGCAACTGTAATACTGCTGATTGGAAGTTTTTCTCATAAATCATGCCATCCACCAAACAAAGCAATAAAGATGTTTGTTTGCATTATTGAAGGAAAAGTATTGCCTTAGGTCAGCTTTAAGCCGTGCGTGGCGTGTGCATGCATGCATGCCTTCTTAAAATGTTCACTTGGACGTGTGCTTGCCAAGTATTTTTTGCTTGAAAAAAAAAAACAGTAATTTGTTTAAAAAATGCTTTTTTGTTGGGTTCACTTTTTTTCCTTTTTTTTCCCCTCGCAGTAATAGTATTTGTGATTGCTCAGCCAATGAGAAATCAGCTGAATGTGGGTGTTTCTCTGCGGCCGAGGTAATGAAGACTGGTAGCAGTGCATCTGCTGAAAACACACAGTAGGTGTGGATACATGTACAGGCCTGAGCGTGACAGTCTGTGCCCTCACCGTTTTGTCTTCGGGGATCATTTACTACTCAACAATTTCATAACGGGCCGTTCGCTGCTATTTATATTGATCACAGCTGCTGCAGACTTACCCTGAATTGAACTCTTTCACAGTGTTTTCCTTTTTCTCCCTCTCACTCTGGCTCCTGGTTTCTCTTCCTCTCTTCCTCTCGTTATCCCGTTGCTCTTCTCGGTCGAGATTGGCTTCATCCCTGCCGCCCCCTGTAGACTCTGTTAGAGAAGAAAAGAATAAGAATTAAAACATACCTTCACTAATTCATATTATTTTTGATCATGTTTGCATAACTGACTTTGTGTAAAAAATAACTGTATTTTTGTAGCTTATATAATAATTTTTTTTTTTTCACAAAAACAGAACAGTAACTCAGAGCACCATATGTGACACCTGCTGGTAAATAAATATAATTAAAAATAATAATAATAATACATATAGATTGGGAACCTAAAAAAAGGTAGAATAGTAAAAAATTCTGTCTTTTTCACGCCCCAAAAACAGGGACTGTTTCTGACCAGGGTCAAAACCGTGCTGCGACCCTAAATGCGGCGACGAGCGCGTCAGACTGGCGTTCATCAGTGAGGACGTAGTGTGGTAGTGTGTGACCTCAGTTCTGCTTTGCTGGTCCAAACACAAAGGTTGTTTAGCTGAAAACATTAGGGTTCTGACAGCGTCCAAACAGAGCGGGTGTCAGAGGTGCTGCAGCTGCCGCGGACGTTTACTACACAGACCAGGTTTATCATGATCTATAACGTCAGAGATAATGACCATAACATCGTCCTCCAGCCGGATAAAAGCACTCATCTTTCAGAGCCGGTTCATTCATAAACCTGGACAGCGCCGACACTCACAGAGTACCTGCTCCTCTCCTCATGATTACCCAACTGTGATCCCACCAACCCGGGTCTCTATCAATAGGACCTCCGCTCAGTTTGTCCAACAGCATTCCAGCTTAGTCTTGAACCTGGTAGACCCATTAAAAGTCAGCCCAAGTATTTGGTTTGCGGTCGTGAAGTTTGCATGTGTGTGTGAGTGTGATGAAAGTGTATCACTCGGCCCCCGGTCGCTGTAACTCGACCTGGTCCAGGGGAGACTGTTCCGGGCTCTTGACTCTCTTCTCTTGCGGCCTTCAAGCCTTCAGCACTTCATCTGAGGAGAATTTCTAAGTGCCTCGCATGACAAACACACTCCACTCTCTGACAGAGATACCTCTCACAGAAGACCAGAGTTTCTGTGACAAGCGTGAAAGGAAATGGCAGTCGCTGCGAGTGGAAGGTGCAGCGCAGAGTTTACAGCAAAGAGTCTGGAAGACAGTTGAGAAAGACTCTGCTCACTTTTAATTTTTTTTTTCTTCCTATTATCCTGTTTATTTTTTTTGCCTCCTCTGTCTTTCCACTCCTCCCTATCTCTCTGTCACAGAAATGACTGATAGTAAATGGTTTCCTAGAGGGGCTGGCGCTGAGTGAGGGGCTGAGAAACTACCTGCTTTTGTTATCTTAACACCCAGCAGCGTGCAAGTGACAACCATCAAACATCCAGCTCCTCACTTGACATAAGCAGACTCAATTGATGTGGAGAGAGCTGGGAGTGATACGGCTGGTGGAGTGAGAGTGCTGCATCCTGGGCCTGGCAGCTTTATGAGCCCGGGGGGATCGTAAAGACCAAGACCTCCAGGCCCCGGGCTGCTGCCTGGGTTAGGGTTAAAAAAGCAAGTGGGGCAGAGACAGGATGCCTGCTTGGTCAGAGTTCATTCTTATCTGAGCGGTGTCTTCACTTTCACAGCAGAACAAGGAAAAGTGTGTTTCTGGTACGGCCCGCAGGGCCTGCCTTAGTCACCAGGGCGTTTGCTGCAGGCTACGCACATGAACCTGAGTGATTTCACACCGCATAAATAAGAGGTTTAAAGGGGGAAGTGTGACGATGATGCTCTGCTCTTTCACGTACCTGTGACATTTCACTCACAGACGGACGGCCCGGTGTTTGTTTTAGCAGCCAGGTTTCTGTGGATGACAGGAGGAAGCTGTGCTGGAGCTGTATCTGTGTTTGGACAGATACTACTGGGCCTGAAAGACACAGGATCCAGGAGTGAGTCGTGGGGGGGGCGGGGGGAGGGGGGGCAGCCTGCACACCACCAGGGTGAGGAAAAGTCCACATGAATGAAAAAAAAAGGAAAGAAAAAAAGAAAGACATTGTCTTTCCTTACAACGAGGATATTGGATGTGAAGTTCAAGCATATCTGGATGAACTAGAGGGCACTCAGAGAGCACGTGTGTGTGTGTGTGTGTGGGGGGGGGGCTAAAAGCATCACTTGGAGTAATATTAATACCACAAACACAGACATGCTGTAGGGTTAGAGCAATTGGTTTTTTCATTGTATTTCTTTCATGTATTTTTTGAACGTTTTCACTCAGTTTCCACTATAATCAAAATGGCCTCGTGTAACTTCCTGGTCCTCCAGTTTGTCAACGTGTGACTCAACAGTACAACAGGATTAACAATGGTACTTCTCAACAACGTTTCATTCATGCAGGTGAGCAGTTTGGTCTCGCTTTGGCACTGAATACTTTTATTAATACTCATCAACTAACACTTATCTAATTATTACTTATTACTGACGGGTGAGGTTTAATGGCAGCAGTAAATCTGGTTTCTTATTAAGTAATGCACTGATTTTTACCCATTCGTATAATACAATACTGTACATGTGAGGATTTCTATTATTTAAGAATAATCTCACTTAGAAATTAGAAAAGGGTCAAAAAGAAACCATAAAAAATTTTTTTTCCCATTTCATTTATGTCCGTCCTGCGGTTCCACTTCATCCTCCCTCCGAGCTGCACAGAGAGACAGAAAGAGTTTTACGTTTTTCTCCCCACAGAAACACCTCCTTAAAATTGGAAAGAGTATTTTGAAAATAATTTTTTTTAAATGAACTTGCCGGATGCAGCCGAGGAGTAAATCACTCTGTCAGTTCTGTTTTAGTTTGTGTAACTAATTAAATTTTACATTAGCCTGTGATTTGTACCGCCTAAAGGACCCCTTGTATGGACATGCAGTAAAACTTGTCCATTCACTGCGTACAAACACCATTAGGCTCCAAATTTCACCTGGCCTTTTTTTTACCGTGTGTGTTTGCCCTTGTTTAGCCGGCTTTAATTGCGATTAGAGGTGGCCCACTTGGCAGGGCGTTTAACGGCACTTCATACAGTATTCCTGGTCGTCCCAACCTTCTCGTGGTGAGGAGTAAATGCTAGCAGCTTGAGCAGACAAGGCAAGGTGCACGGGTTTAGACACAATGAGAACACACGCATGCACACACACTGGCCTGTGCATGTGCATCTGTTACGATGGAGATCCCACTGACGGAGAGCACAGACTCGACCATCTGGAGCTCCAAGGCAGCAAGATTCAGTCACAGGTGCAGTGAGAACATTGGTCCATAAGCATTGTTGGAAATGTTCACACCAAAGCATCATCTTTATCTTTTTCTTGTCTTTTTTTTCAAACGTTAAGAAACAATGGTTGACAAAGGAGTGAAACAAAATAACGACGTATGCTGAACTGATAGGTTACTTTCATATTACAGCCGTGTGCTGGTGAGTCATGAGTGGGTGTGGGGGGGCGTTACTTTGTTGCCACTGCCCTGGAGTGACGGAACTGGATTAAAGTGTCAAGCCTGTGTTCTCAATTTTACAAACCTACTTAGATAATACAATAGATCACTGGTTCTCAAACTGTGGTACGCATACCACCGGTGGTACGCGAGCGCTCTCTAGGGGTAAAATTCATATTTTTTAATTTTCAATTGAATAAATCTGAAACATACCAACATTTAAACATCTTTATAAACATTTGTAAACATCTCTCCTGTGGTGGAGGCTAACAGTGAAGGCCTACGCTGCTGTATTCTAATGTTGGTCATGGTGGAGCTCAGAGAGATCAATGTTTTCTCAGGTGTATAAAAAGTTTGAGAACCACTGCATTAGATTATTTCATAGAAATATAACCTAGGCATATATTTCAAATTTACATATAGTTTTTAAAGTGATGCACAAAATAAGTGAAAATATAAGGACTTATACCTAAACTTATTTTTAAGATTTTATACCAGTACCAATCAAAGGGAAATAATGTGTTTGGTACTGTACAATAAAGACGACAAAATACCCTGAGTTAGTGTTACACTTGATTCCAGTCCAGGCCGAGCAGGTGGCCTCTGACTATTTATTCCATAACTAACTCCTTTCATGAGAAACATTTTGGACACTCTGTGCTGTATGCTGGTGTTTTCATAAGCACACCTGATTGGTCGGGTGTGAAAACCGAGAAGCCGTAATCTGACGCCGGTCACGGTGTCTGTTTGTCTAAGCATGTGAGCACGAGTGTGTGTGTGTGTGTGTGTCTCTGACAGTAAAGTGTGAATCATCAGCTGTTTTATCATCACACTGTCCCACCTTCACCAACACATCATAAAGGCTGTGACCTCTCCAGCGCTGTTTTGTCTAGAAACACACAGACAGATTTTCACACTTCGTCTCCCTGTTTAATAAACACAGCCTCCATAACCAGAGGAACTTTTGCCCATTCTTTTCTATATTTACAGCACAGAGTATTTTTTGGCAAATATTATTTTTTTTATTTTGCATTTCGCCTCCCCGCAGATACAGGGTTCAAAATCCACAATTGGCATCAATAACCTTTACTGTATGTAAATGATGAGACTGACACGTTTGACCTGAAGAGGTGTCATCTGCCGACACTGC
This sequence comes from Cynoglossus semilaevis, assembly GCF_000523025.1. NCBI lineage: Eukaryota > Metazoa > Chordata > Actinopteri > Pleuronectiformes > Cynoglossidae > Cynoglossus > Cynoglossus semilaevis. The sequence continues at coordinate 13,894,601 of NC_024311.1, read as the reverse complement.
TCGTACTGCAAATCGTCAGTTTTTGAGTGAGTACTCACTCATAAACCACAAACTACCCACCTTCCTCCACTACCTACAGGCACACTCGACCTGAGGGAAGGGATCCAAAAAGGCCATGTGGTAACAGTGGTCACAACCAGGTTCAACAAACGTTTGTGGAGGCTGGATTGCGTAAATGCACTCGTGCACACCTGCAGATATATGCTTACATCTGCGCGGGGCCCCAAGAAGATAAAGAGAGCAGGCGAGATAGGGTGTGACAGAGAGAGGAGAGTGGGAGAGAGAGAGAGAGAGGGTGAGGGAGGGAGAGATGAAAGCAAAGAAGTTTCTGCTGCCACAGATAATGCATCATTTTATAGCACCTCAAAAGTTGCAGAAATGGAGAAGTGGAGCTTGTGCTGCTGTCCAAACAAAAACACTAACAAACTCCCAACACCCGAAAATGTCTGCTGACATGTTCCACTGAGCAGGTTTACATAATGAATGTTGGTTTTCAGCAAACTGTCCTGACAATGAGTAGTAACTAGATTTAACTGCATGGATTTGTAGTGACCCAGACAGGAGCCACTAATACAACATCCAGTTAGGCACATATGGAGCGGTGGTGTGTTTGTTTCTGCCAGGCGTTTTTATGTGTGATACGTTGTTTGAAATAATGTAAAAAAATAAGTGTGTGTGTGTGTGTGTGTGTGTGGGGGGGTTATAGGAGGTGCTGAGTTTCTGTTTTATGTCGATGTAAAAAAAAAACTGGGCTGCAGTCGATTTGTGTTTTTAAATCTTTTAAACAAAACGTCATGCTCATTTAAAACTGAAGGTATATATTAGGGTGTGGATGATGTTGAAAGGAAAAAGTAAGAAGAGAAAAAAGGGATTATTGACCTAAACAGATATCCTAAACTGGGCTAAAAGTGTAAGTTTTAACACTTAGATTTCCAAAAAAAAAATCCCATAAAATGACTTGATTTGAAATGACTGATTGTAGGCAGGATGTAGTTTATATGTAGCTACGTTTGTAGTTGTAAGTCTGTATTTACCCAGGCTAATGCTAAAATGCATCGCAGTATCAGGAAGTACCCAGGGCTACTGTAGCCTTTCCTGTCACGACTATAAAGATGAGGGAATCTGTGGTCACCTCTAACTGAAGTGTATTTATATCGAGCTTTGATTCAAAGAACTATAACGCTTCCTTACAGTGGATGGAGAGCGTACCCTTGAACGTCTAATTTCTTGTCTTACACTTGTGTTTGTTTTCTCTGTAACGTGATTGTCTGATACGAGATGCACCTTCCCAGCATTGCGGAAAGAATGGTATCTATTTCTGATCCTTCCTGCCATGGCTTTGAGCAGGCATCCATATCTTACCATAACGGCGTTGCAGCGCTCGCTCGACCCCTATCTTTGTCAGCCTCTCTGTGTAAAGACGCTGCTTCCTGTTTGGTTTGTCCAACCAATACTAGCTTTCACTCTTACTCATATTCTTTTGTCCTACGTCAACTCTAACCTGACCCGCCTGCAACCACTGCTATATGGCCTATTTGCCCCGAGTCACAGGATGCTGTACTTCAAAGACGACGCCTCGGAAATGATTACTGAAAAATATGTTCTAAAGAAAAGGAGATGACTCGCAGGAGCGCTAGAAGTTACGGTAGCAGATTTACAATGACATATCCAGACTGAATTCAATCATGAAAAATGAAGACGACAAAAAGACAAATTGATGATACTTCTGTACTGCACATGAACTGCACTGTAGCCATCTCCACCCAGGATGAAGAAACATCTTAATATTTTATTTGCTTGTGAACTTCTTCTGTGGTATAACCCAGTATCTTAAACTATGACATGCACAGTTGTTTTCTATTCTACAGTCTCCCCCATTTCTGGTGTTCTCTAAACCACTACACAACTGCACAGAGTGCTGCAGGCTGACAGTAAAAGGCTGAGTTGTCAAATAAAATAATATATATATATATATTTATGTTTCTATCATAGTTATTTTAAGTCACAGTTATGTTTGAATTGCTATGTAAATCAGCAAGAGCAGAGGATTTCTTTCTTTTTAATTTTTATTTCACATGCCTATGTGCATACATATGTTTATATGCTGTATACTGATATATATATACACACACATATATACATCCATAAGTTATAAGTTAGATGATTATATGGACTGATTTTACCAGTACCACCTACGACAGAGTTAGGACTTTTTGTTTTTTCAAAACCACAAAGTTGTACCAGTTTCCGTCTCCCCTCAATTGTACAAACTCTTACTCTTACTGACATAACATGTTCTTGTTTACTACATAGAGAAGAGAAGCATCCTGTTTGTCGGCCACTGAGAGCAGAAGTGGAGGTATAGTGTGGAGGAAAGTGAGCAATGCTCTGTTTAATAGAAACACGCGAAGGCCCTTCATGGAAAAGAGTTTTGGGAATAAATCATCTAACAGTCCCCCTTTTTAAAGCATTACGCTGTCAAAACCAATCTAACCTACATCTGTCTGCTCTCCTCTGTCCACCCACCCACCCACCAACCTACCCAGCACCCCTTGCTTCCATCCTCCCTTCCTCAGAGTGAGCAAAGCCATTCGCCGCCTCAGGCAAGGGCTGGGAATGTACAAGCAAAGTCACAGCAGAGCTGCAGACGAGAGTCACCACCGCCACAGTGTCTCCTCTCAGTCTGTGAGCTGTAGAGCAGGAGCATGGATACACACTGAACCCAACACTGAGGGTTAACCCCAGCAGGTCCTGGGCCTCAAGGCACATGTTGGGGTTTTTTTATTTTTATTTTTTTGGGGTCTGTAAAATTTTGTCTGTAAATTGGTTGGAGAATTTTAAAATGATTTAGTCTTTGGAGAATAAAGGAAAACTGGTAAATAGTCTGTCAAACACAGACTCGAACCACTTTTCCTCATGTCTCCTCTATGTCTGTCACATAGTGTGGTTTTCACCACAAGACACTTCCCCTATCCTTCTGGGAACCATAAAGCCGACCTCTATACAAGCACAGCGAAGGAACCAACGCGGAGACACCGAGACAAGGAGGGAGTTTAGGAGAATTCACGATTCGACCCATTCTCGCTGCACTTGAATACACAAACAAAGACTTCTCCACCGCCGATCTTCCCTTTTCCACATTCACCCTAAGAAAACAAGTAAACAGTAGACATGGGAAGAGGACAGTGCCGCAGGGCTCCTGATACATGAGAACTGTTTCACACAGAACTGCACTTCCGTTCTCACTTAAGGACAAACCCCATTGATTAGTTGGATATGGGGCAATAAGCCTTGTGTGTTTTTCCATGGCTCCCTCCAGTGCTGAAGCAGGCGGAAGCTCCGTGCTGTGATGTGTGGACACATTGGCTGGCTGACTGACAGCCCAGGATAAGGGATAGTGTGTCTGCCCTCAGTGCCAGCACAGCTAGAAGTGATAAACACCGGCAACATGATCCAGAGACAAGAGACGCCTCTGCCTCTGACAGAGTTCAAACTTAATGCACTTCTATTCTTCCTGGCCAAAGAGCACATTTGCTTGTCTCATCCCTGCTGGGTCTAACATGGCCCGGCCAGGTGGAGGTCAGCAGAGACTCCTCCAGCGCTCTTTGACCTTGTCTGGTGACTCTTGCCTTTACCACATATGAAATCAAGCCATCGCTGTTTTAATCTGTCTGCTTCCTCTGCTATATAAAACTGGTCCCTTCACCCGAAAAAAAAAAAAAAAAAAAATCTATTCAGAATTTCTATTGCACCGACAGGACCTGGGCATTCTTTCTAGTCTGGAATATTTATGAAAAGTTTATTTTATCTGTGTTTTTTTTCCCCCTCCTCTTGTGCAAATAGCCCCTCATAGAGTCCCTGGTCCGTGCTCCCGCAGTAATGGCAATGTAAACATGGGAAAGTAATTTGAATTCTAACAAAGTGGAGATTAGCTGTGACAGTCTCTGGCATCGGCGATTATTTCTAAAATAATCCTGTTTTGATATGCATCTGCGTC